>NC_056726.1:589859997-589944997 GCF_019279795.1 Protopterus annectens
AAGCCCATATGACCACTATTTCCAAAACATAGTGTTTAGAAATGACCATAAAAATAGGGTTTTTCCCAATGTTTTGCCTCGTTTATAAGCAAAGCGACATTGTTGTCCCAAAAGTGACCTCAAATGATCATTTGCAAGCAAAATATTCCAATGTTTATTGATGGTGTTCCTTATCATATTGATATTTCTACCATAGGTAGTGACAAAACATATAGGGGTTCCCAATGTAGTTTTCTTATCCATTTTATATTCCAATAACTTGTCCCGGTTCATTCGATTAACCCTGCATTTAGCTAGGTTAATGTCTTTATGGTCATAACCCCTGCTCACACTGGTACTGTATTCACTGTAGTATCCCACTCCACCTGACAGGGAATGCCAGTGCTGTGTAAACAGAGCTTAGCCCCCAGTTTGGCTATGTGGTTGCATCTCTCACATGTGTTGTACATGTATGGGAAGGGGAGAGGGTTGTCTGTGTACATGAGGCAGCTGTAATATTGCCACATGACTCACAGATTCACCAAATGAACCTGAGAGTAGATCGACAGGTGACCTTTGCACATGCTACCATAGCATTGTGACTCCCATACTAAGTAACGACACATAGGGCCAATGGGGAACAAGGTACTCAAGGTGACTATGTGAGGGTGTAGTGCTCCTGAATTGTTAGTGCTGGCATATATGAATGCTGTCTTGAGCAAATGGAAGGTACGTCATATGCAATGTGTTACAGGCAGGCTACATGCAAACAGTACAAACAGTGATGTTCTGTCAAGTGACACATGGACATCAGTACAGTAAGCAACACAGATGTCACTAGGGATCCACAGAGGCACTGTATATCTGCACCACAGGTGGAATCAGTGTTTCAGGAACATAACAGGCAAACATGCATACAAACAAACCTACAGTCAGCAGGCCTGTATGTAGACTATGCTACAACAAACAAGGTGTACGACTTCCAGTATGTAACAGTGCATATATGCAGGCACTCTAAGCCAGTACCCAGACATTCCCAGGTCAGACAGGCTGGGTCCAGCCACAACCCCCACAAGTGTATAGACCACGTACCTTCGTAATGTTGAATAACTGGCCTGATACCCAAGTGCTCATACCTGTAATAATACACATGTCAAATAACAGACACTCAGCCCTCACTCAGCAGTTCCAGACATAGTATGATGTATGCTACCTGTCCTGGCACCACAGTATCCTTGACATCTATGGACACTCTCCCTCCTGTCATAGTTAGTTCTGTGTTTTGGTGCTGTTATGCATGGTATGAGGTGTGACCTTGTAGTGCTAGTATGCTCTTGTGAGCCCTGAACCTGCTGTGTAGTACTGCACAGATATCAACATCCTGAAACATCTGCATTGCAGAGTCGTGTGTGGACAGCATGCAACTCGCAGTTGACATGGCCATCATTGAGTATCAATATGTACATTGTTGTATCCCCTGTGCTACCTATGTAGGTGCCCATCCCTTCACAGCCTCACCACCAGTATGCAAAGATGTGCAGACAGAACACTGTGATAATTAGTATGGGTGTACAAAACAATACAATGACATTCATACTGTATCTGCATCAGGCATGCTGGTATATACCCACAATGCTATAATTACACTGTACTGTTGTCAACATCATACTATTACAATATGTCTATGAAGTCACCCTGTGCATCAGCACCATGTTAACCTGTTCCTGCACCGATCTTACAGATTGCAGGAGGTGGCACAGTTTCATCATATGCACAGGGTGTGTACCTGGTATGCCTGAGTCTGCCACTGACACAACCAATTGACATCACGACTAAACACACAATTTACATTCAACAAAAGTAAGCGCTTTTGATGCGCATGTGTTTGAGCAACTCTTTCACAGTCAACACACACTTTTTAATAAGTATTTATATTATATACACTCACGTCCAACAATAATACTGTCATTAAATGCCAATTAACAATTTAAAGCAACAGTATAAAAGAATAATAAATAACCTGAAGCAGCAATGAAGTGTGTATTAAAGTGTGTGTATGTAAATTTACACAGTTTAAAAATATGTATATATATATATTAAGTTTCTAAAAACACCTAATTATATCACTCAACCCGCAAATAATTAATCCAAGCCTAAGGATATAAAAGCCAGTGTTAGAAAAAGTAATAAAATACTAAAATAAAGGCTTGCGAAATAAATTGTCAGTATAAGTCAAGATAAGCATTTCGTGCAAGTCTTAAAACTGTATGCAATAACAGAATAATGGAACAACCAATTGACATGTCTGTGTGTGTGTGTTGGTGAGGGACAGCAGTACAAGATGGGGCAATGTTGATGCAGTGTGTGCATGTATGCGGTAGCCCTAGGTGTTATCACTTTGCATGTATGAATGCACACAGTCCCACCTCATGGCTGTCATATACAGGTGTTTGTGGACAGCTGCAGACTGTACCTGCCAGGACATACAGATCACTGTCTGTGGTCACGGACATGGTACCTGTACCTGGCAGGGGTGCTACGGACCGTATCAGGTACCAATCCAGACTGGGTACTGTCATCAGAAGCAAGTGTTCATTGACTGGAGACAGGTCCCTGTTGGGACTGTCCAGCACCATGCACACGTGGTCTCCTGGGGCGGTCCGATGACAGCACAGACCCAGCATTGCTGGGGTTGCTGCTGGCACTATGTGAGCGGCCGCGGCCCTGTTGTCGTCTGCCATGGCTGCCAGCTGCTGCTGTTGCTGGCATACGGCCACATCGACGCCTCAACCGTCCACCATTGCCCTGGCTCATGGACATATAGTTGCGGAACAGATCTAATGTGTCCCCCCAATGTCTGTCAATGACCTCGGTGAAGTTGCGGATGGCAGCCGCAACATCACGTATACTGTCACTCATGGCTGTGCGACATGCTCTCAGCCCCCTCAGACCCTGTCTGGTGTACTATTCCATACATGACTGTGCCTGCATTACAGCCCAAAACATAGCTGGGGTTGAAAGACCTCTGTGGGCACGTCTGACAGCGGTGGTACGCCCATGGATGCTCCCACGAGAACCCATGGACGTCTGCCTGTGTGGTACCATGTCAGGGCCCTGGCCATGGCTGCAGTGTGGGGATGCATGTGCCACCGGTACCACATTACCCTGGTCAATGCCCACTGTATCCTGTCCATCACCTAGGGACATTGGTGACAAAGGATGTATTGGCAGGATGACTGTGCGCATTGATGGGGTCGACAGCTGTGTAGTGTCAATTGGCTGACCAATGATGGACCCTGGCACACCTACCTGTGCCATTACACAGGTATCATCATCACTATCCACAGCAGCTGATTCAGGTTCCCTGCTGCATGGCACCAGAGCAGCACCAGAACCTGTGGGAGTAAGACAGGAAACACAGTTTACAATGTGTACACAATGCCACCACTGATGCACACATGCACACATGGGCACATGCACACATGCACACATGTACACATGGGCACATGCACACATGCACACATGGGCACATGCACACATGCACACATGCACACATGCACACACCACAGTATATGAGATATCAACCCATAGACACAAACACACCTGCAATCAAACACATAGCACTACTGCTTCAGCCTATTATTACTATTAGCATACAGAGTAGTGAAGGTAATGGTATTACACACTCACCAGCATGGATAGGCTGCCTTGCTGTTACACCAGAGGGACCTGCGGAAAAGAGACATTTATCATCAGTGGGCACAACTGTGCCATTTGTACTGTGGGCATGTTACAGTTCAGTAGTGCAACAGTTAGCTTCCACAGGTGTACTGCAGATAATGAGGTTATCACTAATGCACAATAATTACCAAGATAACAGCTAAAAATTGAGGACACACCCCACACATGCATAACCTAACAGTGTACAGAATGGTCACTATACTCATGGCATGTTACCTGCACGCTCTGTGTCCTGCTGCTGTTTGGCTCCAGCCTCCATCATTACACATGTATGCTGTTGTTGTTGCTGCTGTGCTGGAACCACAACACTCAGGAGTAGTCCCTCCAGTCTGGTGAGGGGGGATGTCTAGCCACCCCACCACCTGTGGCAAGCTGTTGCCTGTGCATATCCGACGCACGCTGACGGACATTTCTAATTAAATCCCTGCAGTGATGGCATACCTGCTCATATGTCCGGTTATGTGTGCCTATGTCATTTACCCGACGGACCAGGTCTTGCCACAGTGCAGCCTTCTCCTGCTGGTTCTGGCTGGTACAGGAAAAGAGTACAGCAACATCCCGCACCAGGCTCTGGTGTATCTCCTCATCCTCTGCAGTGGAGTAGACTGGGTTCCGCTGGTGAATCATGTCCCTGTAAAGGAGAAGGGAAATATGTCAGCAATATCTGTCAGCAGACTATAGAACACATAATACACATTATACTTGACTGCAGTGATATAACTTAGGCACCATATATAGCATCTGACTGTCTGTCTATTGGGGGATACACATGTACATGACCAGATATCAGTGCTCATCTGACAACTGTGCAACAATACCTGGCACACTCCATACAACAGACTAGTATACTGCAGCAGTCAACGCACTGTTTCAGGTACAATACACAACCTCACACTGGGGGTTTGAATCAAGGTACTGTATGGGGAACATTATCAGTCCATGCACTGCACACAATGCACATTACATATTTCACTGGAACTGCACACTACTCTTACTTGCCATAACCCTACCAATACCACAGTGACATACAGGGTAACACAGCACAACATATGGCAATGTAGTATGTGTTGATTGCAATACCCCACACACCTGTGTCTGGCCTCACACCAAGGAAACATACTACCATGACAGACAGACAGTCATGGTGAGCAATCACACCAGTACACAACATGCACCCAGTCACTAGTACACTCATTCCACCTCACATATTCCATTTGCAATGTGTTAATGGGTGTGCATTGCGTCCTAGGTAGGTAGTGTGCTTTTGGCCCAGGGCCTACAGCAGCATACTGTTATGCTACCCTGCCCCTTGTGACACATGTGTTATGATCGTACCTGCTCCTTACGAACAGTTACACAGGGTGACTCATATGGCATATTACCTATCAGCATAACATTCAACAGGGGTATGTCTGACATCTACTCATGGGGAGGCTTGCTTCTTAATTCTGTGTGGTCTACTACAGGGTATGTCATATCTGTGGGTAGGGTCCTGTACCTCCACCATGTGCTCTATACTGCAGTGACAAGGATGACAGACATAGGTAATTTGTGTTGTGGATGCTGGAGGTGTTACCATGATTGGGAGACAACTGTCATGGGTGTGACCGAACTATGTATATCCAGCAGTGGTAACCTTTATGTAGGTAGTCTGTGTGTGCTCTGTGGTGTTTGACTGCATTGACACAGTTACTTGCATATGTCTGTGTCCTTCACCATATCTGTAGCTGTCATGGGAAGTACATACCGTGTAGGACATTGTGGGGTGTGGAGGGGTACAGTGATCTACATGTCCATAGTTGACACACCATGTCTGCTGACACATTCCATGTACAGGTATTACAGGACTAGTGTGCCACTGTGTATATCGATGTGGAGCCTATTGTACACTTGTTGACCTGGTCCCCCCTGACACATGCAGTGGTGGGCAGGCATGTACATATGTGGTGGTTACTGGTGTCAGTGTTTTTGAATGGGGTATGGTACTCCAGTATCCACACTGGTGTTCACTCCATGCCTGTGACACCAGGCACCTGTAGCATGACATCTGTACACATGTGCCTCACACAGTCTATATATATATATATATATATATATATATATATATATATATATATATGTATGTATATATATGTATTGATATATTTATATCTGTATATGGATATATATCTGTTTGTATATATGTATATATCATATGTATATATAGATGTAGATATATACATATAGATGTGGGGAGAGAGGGGGAGAGAGTGAGAGAGAGGCACAGGGTGAGTGTGAGGGGGTGGGACAGAGAGTGAGAGATAGTCATATACAGACATATCTGTTGTCAGTCAGATCTGTCTGTATATGTGTAAGTCTCTACAGATATCTATATATGTATGTGTGTATTACATATATCTGTACGTAAATATTCTACCAATCTCGATGTCTGTGCAGTAAGTGAGAACCTGGTTCAAGGCTCCTGAGAGCACACCAGCATTACCAGGCTATACCCCGTATCATGCATTTTGGCCCCAGGACTCGGGACAAAACTAAAAGCAAGGGGGTGTGTCCATATTCATGGAGGACACACACACCTCCAGGTTAGTGGCAACACATGAAGCATCACAGATCATCCAGGTGCAGATAACCGTAGGCAAACCTGCTATACAACTGGTAGCATGTTACAGACCACCCTCCCGATCTCAGGGCCCACAGTTGGCGTTCCTGTAGACATTGGAGGATATGAATGTCCCACCACACACCATCATATTGGGATAGTGCAACTACCCTAACATACACTGGGTGCATTATTCTACCCCAAACACTCTAGCCCAAAGATTCCCAGAATTCACTATGTCAAATGCAATGGAACAGCTAGTCACCTCTCCCACAGCAGGAGATAATATACTTGACCTGATCATCACAAACATAGGGACAATGTGCTACACACTGGAAGTATACCCCTCACTAGTCACATCTGACCACAGACTAATCCCCCTGGATATACATATCCCACCTCCCCCACAACACAACAGACTACAGTGGGAAACCACTCACATGGCGACTTTACACGTCTTATAACTGAGTTGGTATCCTTAATGCCCACTGGGCCAGGGTAATCCACTTCCCACAATGCAGGCACCCTCACATATGCATCTACAGACATCTCCAAGAATGCATGGATCATGCAATCACAAATGGAACCATGACCCTCTCCACCAAGGGCAGGTGTCCTGTCTGGTGGACCCCAGCATTGAACAACTTGTATAACAACAGATGGTAGCTACTGCACGGCAGAGCATACTTCCATAGAGCTACGGCATCTCTCATCAGCAGTAGTAGAAAGATAGGTTTTGTCGTACAAACATGCAAGGCCAACAATGAGAGTGACATCGCTATGGTCACTACAGATAGCCACAAGGCCTTCCTCTGCTATGTTACACACCTGGGTGGGAACCCTCAGTTGTGTTCACAGTTAGTTCACAGTGACATACGCTACACTGAACACACAGATAATGCCAACAGTCTAGCAGACAGGTTCAGTGCAGGTTTCTACACTCCCTCACCCACACATGTGGAATTACTTATCTCAGCTGACTGTAACCTCCCTGTCATCTCAGATGTCCAGCTGGGAACCACCCTCAGCGGAGCTGTAAACACAGCAGCAATGGGACCCAACGGTATTGCAGGTTGCATGCTACGTGAACTGCAAGAGGAGCTACACATGCACATTACATGCTATTCAGCCATAGCCTTACTACAGCATATGTACCTGGACACTGGCATACAGCAACAGTAGTCCCACTCCACATAGGAGGCACCTCTACAGATCCTGGTAACTACCGCCCCATAAGCTTAACCAGCCTGGTCTGCAACACTATGGAAAGGATCATTATGGTACCCATACACAGAGACATTGGGGACTTAGACACTTGATCCTACCCGGTTTGGCTTTGTAGAGGGCAGATCCTGCCTTATGAACCTGGTTGACCTTTTCAAATCAGTCACTATAGCCATTGCTGAGGGCATAGTGGTCCATACAGCCTACCTGGACTTGCCTACAGCATTCGACACAATACCGCACTCTGCCATCATAGACATGATCAACAGCTGACATGTAAATCCATATGTCACATGATGGGTTGCAAACCAGCTAATGGATAGAAACACTATAGTCAACCTCACTGGTGCCAGTCACATGTGGTGTCCCACAGGGCTCTGTCCTGGGACTGCTCATGTTCGGCATATCATTCTCAGATGTGGAAGCAGACATGGGAGGGTAGTGGCTGACAATGTTCAAAGATGACTGCATACTAGGTGCCATAGGCGATACACCTGCTGACACATACATCCTACTGACAGGCCTCATGGACACCAACGACTGGTGGCGGAGTCATGGCCTGACACTGCATGCCACATAATGTATACTCATACCCTTTTGGACGGACAAGGTGCCTACATATTATCACATAGACAATAACCCACTGAGTACAGACAAAGTAATCAGAGACCTGGTGACACTGTGCAATGCTGACCTCTCATTTGACACCCACGTTGTCAAAGTGGTTGGATGGACTTCCTACCTTGGCCACCTTATCATGAAGGGATTCACATCCACATCAAAAGGGGTCATTGTACCCTTATACTCCTCCCTTATCAGGCCCATGACTGTGTACTATGCCCCATTTGGTATGTACCTCACCTGGCACTTGCAACAGCTAGGGGGACCCCATGAGTACATCACCAGGAGGATCAAGGGTCTGCAACAACTGTCATATGCTGCCAGACTAACGTAACTCATGCTCTATTTCATAGCATACTGCCTACGTAGGGGTGATCTGTGCCTGATGTAGTAGGCCATGTCCAATCTGGTAGTGATGGACATGTTCCACCTCATACAATCCAAATCCATCAGAAGCACGACAGCTATGGATTTAAACCTCAGCACACATATGAATAAGACATACTGTAGGGACAGATCCATCACTAAGAGGCTTCCCATACTGTGGAACAGGATCCCAGTTCATGTTAGGCAGAGACCCTCACTGACACTCTTCATGTGCATTCTTGACAAGTGGATGGGAGATCATAGGTTTACAGCAGGGGTCTTCTCTGTGGCACTACTAGACAGAGGCACAGTACACTAATGCTATTATGTAGGGGGGTCTTCACTGTGTCACTACTATACAGAGGCGCATGTTTCTAAATCTATTCTATACACTGTCTGCAGATAGCCTAGTACTAAACTATGCCACTGGGAAACTATATCTGTCTATGTATTTCTACATCCCTCTCTATGTATACACATATACATATTATATGTATATATATATATATATATATATATATATATATATATATATATATATATATATATATATATATATACATATCTCAATATACATATGTATACACATGTTTTATATATATATATATATATATATATATATATATATATATATATATATATATATATATATATATATATATACTCCTTTTAGGTCCACATATGTATACACACAGTAATGCACTGCTGAACACCCATTACTGTACCACCTACTTGTACATTGCACTACAACCTACATTGCTATGTGCACATAGCTACCATCACATACATATGTATGTGGAGCCTTCAGTGACAGTTTCAGTATGTCCCCGTCCCTATGCACATCCTCATATACATAGATACAGACCAATAACACATCTGGAGGGTTCACAGTATGTAGAGTATTATAGTAGTACTTTACATTACCTGTGTTTGTTGCAGCTGTTTGTGTAGGCTTGCAGTTGCTTGGCCTGCTGTC
Organism: Protopterus annectens; assembly: GCF_019279795.1. Lineage (NCBI taxonomy): Eukaryota > Metazoa > Chordata > Ceratodontiformes > Protopteridae > Protopterus > Protopterus annectens. The sequence continues at coordinate 589,869,504 of NC_056726.1, forward strand.
TGCCTCTTTGCTTTGTTGTTTCAGGTTTGTTATTTCTTTCTTTCTTTCTTTCTTTCTTTCTTTCTTTCTTTCTTTCTTTCTTTCTTTTTTTCTTTTTTTTTGTTTTCTCTCTCTCTCCCTCTCTCTCTCTACCTCCAGCGGGTGCAATGACAGTATTGCATGTGTGGACTGGGAGTACAGGATGCTTTTGTAGGTATCTGCACATGTCCATGTGATGGCCTCTGCACAAATTGTTAGCCAGCATTTACTAATTGCATGCAGCCTGTTGTGTAGTGATTGCAGTTCTCACTGTGATTACAGGCCTGTGCTATAAAAAGGTCTGTTAGGTAGGCGTAGCCCTTTCAGATTATCAGGGTGGGGACTCATATTTCAGGCTGTGTTGTAGACACTGCAATGCATGTTGTTCTGTAAGCTGCTGTTAGTACATTTGGCAGGGTGTCAGTGGGGCACAGTTGGCATTTGTTTTCACATCAGGGACATCCCTGTAACTCAGTCACAGTTGCTATGTCTGAACTCTTAACTATTCAACTATGGCTGTGTTTATCCTGCTCTGAAGATGTGTTTGGCTTGCCAGATGCTACTGTGACATTATTACCTAGTAGCTACCAACTAGCATGACTGTTTCTCAGCACACAGTACTATTTTACAAATCCACTAGATTTGACAGTAAATATACATGACATGCTTTGTGTACTAGACTTGTATATTCCCTTTAAATTAATTCTTACTATTTTATGATATATTTCTTTCAGCACAATGTTCTTGTATAGCACTCATGGCTTAGTGGTTAGTCATGCAGACTAGTGTTTCCAAGGTTCGAGAGTGAGGGAGGTATTTTATTTTGCTGCTGAGAAAACTACAGGCCTTGTCATTCAGAGTGACTAAGGCACTTTTAAGCAGTTGTAAGCGGGTTAGCGCTGGTTTGCGTGGAGGTCACGCATGCGCACTTGTGCTTAGCTTCGCGCACACCCACTTACTACTGCTTAAAGTGCTTATTCTCGCACACACCTGCGCTATTTTCTTTGAAAGAAAAGAAAATGGGGAGATAGGAAAGTGGTGAAAAAGAGGTCACAAAGAGGGTAGGACAGTAGGGAAACAAGCTTGGGTTTTGCAGGAGGGATGTAGGTAAGGCCCACAGCTGCCCATTTCTTCATCAGCAACAGCTGTGCATATGTTTGTAATTTGGTGTGACATTTGAAACCTTCCAACCCTGAAAGAGGTGTAAGGACAACAATAATACTTGTTGTACAGCCAGTTGTAATTGCCAGTTTACATGTCCAGCAGACATGTGTGCAAAATGGGCAGCTATGTATGGGGCGTAATTTTTTTGTGGGTACAGAGTGCCCTTTTGTTTTGTTTTTTTTTCAGGTGAGAGTGGTATGTCAGGTAAAGGAAGTCGGTATAGCTGGGGAGGTAGGTTGGGTAGGTTAACAGACAAGACAAACAAGACGCATACAGGGGCAGTGTATGACACATGTGGGGGGGTTACACAATTGACAGGGATGGATGTTTGGATATCTCGAGCCCATGAGCCCACAGATGGCAACAGTGGAACTGAGATCCCCACCCATGGGCAGTTACCACTGTGCCTTCACTGCCCAGGATGGGGCTGTGCTGGGGGCTGTGTAGGCCGGGCAGCAGGCACACCCGTGAGTTGTGCCACCCGTGCCTCAAGCTGGCGTAGGGGCCCAAGCACAGCGTGCCGGATCTTCCTACACACCACAGTCCGGACACTACAGAGGGTGAGTGGATGTTCTCCTCTGGCCACGCTTGCAGAGGGGGGACGAGCCCCATCCCCTGCAGCGCTTCCACCCACAGGTGGCACAGGGCCACGGAGGAGGGTCCGGCCTGGGCACTACTGCTAGGTGCACTCACCAGCTGAGGAGGAAGAGGTGGGTCCGCTGGAACCCGCCTTCCCTGTCATCCTATGTTTTGCATTATGTTATGACAGTTTGGGTTAGTAACGTACAATACCATTCACAATTAGTTGTAACAGCATGCATTAGTATTCCCATTAAGCAAACACCCATAAATTCAAGCCATTGAACAGCAAGCAGAACACATGCATAATTTGAACAGCAATACACAATCCAACAACATACAGGGTTGATTGATGGCAACAGGCCATCAGGTTTGGATGTAGGAACAGGGCAGATGCATCAACGTACATACAAATATGTATGAACCAACAGGACAAATGTCCAGGGGTGTTAATTGTGATTGCACATACCAATTTCACGTGGAATGGATTATTTGTGGTTATAGGGTAGGGTGAAGAAATATTTAATTAACAACTTCAAATACCAATACATACACTGTACATTTCTACTAGCTGCAGATATATACACACTACAGTTCTGCCTACAGTTTCCTATGTGATAACTATTTCAGGTTGGTGATAGGAATGTTATTGCTACATCAATATACATTTCATATTTATTCATACACATTCATATCTGGCTCTGTTCAGCTACATCATCCTGCTACATTTGCTTTATATAGCTATAGACAACTGTGGATGTTTGGTATTTCAGACAACCATACTATCTGCATATTGCAGACTGAGAGCAACATATCCAGATTTTGGGACACACATTCCAGCTTCAGTACTGTTTTCAACGCATTCTGCCTGTCACATTCATTTCATTCTGTACTGACTGCAGTATACTTTATTCAGGAGTTATTACTACTTTATTGGTGGATTCATACCTCTTTCTCACACTCTCTCACTTGTTTTATTTTTACAATTCAGGATGGTACTTAATTCTAGGCTTTATTGACATGTTTTACCTTTAGTTATGACAATCCTTTCTAACAGTCTCACTTATGTCATGTTTCTGAATTTCAACAGGGATATATTTCACACATGTGTTTTACTCAGCGTCTGCAGCTGTACTTTTCAGCCTGCTGCAGGTTATGTACTATTATATTACAGATGGAACATCTTTATTTCCAACTTGTTTCATTTTTATGTTTGGATTACAGGCTGCATCACACTTTTGTAATCAAGCAATACTTGTAAACCCTCTGACACTGTTACTTGCACATTTTATTAATTAGTGACTACACTGCACTCTTTTGCTAACTGTCATACTTATATATTTATTTACAGTTACAGGGAGAGAATTACTGACCTGCCTGGTGGCGCAACTGCACCAGCCTATCGCCATAGGCTCGACGGTTCACAGACCGGACACCTGCAGCTGTAATATAAATGAAGTAATATTGAAATACAAATCTCCATAATATCAGCTAGGTTAATTTCTTACATAAATAATTACATGTAACTTACTCAGTAGTGGGGCATTGGGCATTTGCCAGGCCTCCTGGATCCAATGGTTCAGTTGGTCCTGCTTCCATCTCTTCAGGTCCGCATGGTGGTGACGGACCTGCTCACCAGTCCTTGGTATTCCTGTGGCACTGGTGAGATCATGTGCCAACTGGTCCCACGCCTCAGCCCTATATGCTCCCCACAGGACCTGGCCCTGCATGAGTTGGGCCTCATGATTATGGACGAGGAGCCAAACCATATATTTGGACTCCTCAATGCCCCACCTCTGTGCTCGGAAGCAACTACCCTCTCCTACACCTGACATCCTGGCTGCAAGTTGGTTCTACAATTGGTTATGCTGTGTATTCCCGCCTATGGGGCTTATATATGCCGTTTTTCCTGCACTTATCTGTGATTGGCCATTTTGGAATTGTATCAGCTTCACATAACCTGCTTTGTCATGCTCCTCTTTCTATTCATTTCTATATATATGCTATTACTGCATTTCTAAGTGCAACTGTCATGGCTTAGTGGTACAGTTCTTTGACTATGGTGCATGGTATCCTGGGTTTGAACCTGGCCATTGCTTTTTATATTTTATGACTGTCTACACAGGCTAGGAGGTGTGTCTGTGTAAAGGCAGTTTTGATACAGCTTGCTCAACGTTGCCCGTCGGTTAACTTGTTGGTGCAGTGCACAGCTCCGCGCAAACAGATCAGGCTGCTTTATGCGTGGTTTGGCTGTCAGCATGCATGTTATGCTCAACTCAGCTACGGGCACACAGTTTCAGCGTGTTAAAATGCTGCTCACCTATGGGCACTCATTTTACACCTGTTGTAAAACTGCTCACCTATGGGCACTCATTTTAAACCTGTTAAAACACTGCTCACCTACAGGCAGATATACTCAACTTGTTAGACTGTATCTCAGCTATAGGCACATCTGACATTTTTTTTATTTTTATTATCTCACATTTCTTCAAAATACATGGCCCATTTCATTACATTTTACATAAAATATAATTTTATATATGTACATATATGTCAGGGAATTGTTTTGTGCTTATTTCACTAAAAATAAAAATTGATGTTGTGGGGGCTCGAACTATGTCTGTTTCCTCTTCAGCCAACGTCTCTACTGCTACGCTATTTCTTCTTGGCTTACTTTGCATATTTAGTTCTTATATGCTTTTCCACTGACTGCTAACTGTGGCTAAGCGCTGGGCACGCCCACGCAAACGAGCGCACTCACGGGCAAACATCTTTACAACTTATAAAAAAATATAAGATGTTCATTTATACATTTTATGTTCATAGTCTGTGGGGGCATGTGTTGTGTTGTGTTTATTCACATTTCCACGGACTCTGTCGTGGGCGTTTACTTTTGGGACTTTTACTCTTCTGGGGGCGTGTCTGTTTGCAGGGCTCGCCCTACAGACACGCCCCCTACTGTCTTACACGGACCGTGTTAGCCTTAGGTGTGATTCAGCATGCCCTCATGCATATGCATGACATGCTGACGTCACACCGTTTAACTGCAGCCTCCGTAAGCCTTGTAACTCTTACACGGAGGCTTCATGAATCCTGCCCATTGTGAATGATTTCCTTACTAATGTTGTTGAATCAACATTATTCCACTCTGTTTCTAGTCAGTTTAAGTCCCCAGCTAATATTCTTCCCTCCTGTGTTTCATGCAAAAAATATATGAATTCCTCTTGGTAATCTACACTTGGCTTTGGTGGTCTATACACTCCAACAATTGTTATATGTTCCAGGGTTGTATTTATTATCACAGTTACACAGTCTATAGTATTGGTGTTAACATTAAGCATGTAATTATCACAGGTCTTATAACTATCTTTAATCCCCATCATCCACCTGATTTTTTTATTAAAATGTCTGTTACAGTAAAAAATTTATACCCTGACAGAACTGGTTTCCATTCATTGTTCTTTAGCCATGTTTCACAAACAATAGCACTATCAATCTTGTGGAAACATAGCAAATTTTCCAGTAAAAAAAAAGGAATTATTAGTGCTTCTACCAAAAGAGATGCATCAAATGTTGGTATCTGTGAACTGTTAAATTTTCGACCTAGTAAAATTCTTGGCAAGTGTTTGTAAAATATTGCAAAATATCTACTGTAAAAATTCCCTTCCCTGATCTTGACAAATCTAAGCCATTCTGTCTGAACAAGTGTGCCCAAAACTAGGCTTAGATGCTCTATAATTTCCATTTTTTTAAAATGGGACATTTTTCCATGTAGTCATTTAGCCAAAAAGTATTTTCATTCATTGTGAGCTGACTATCCTTTCTATATGTAATTTGTGAAATGTATGCCCTAACACCTGTACAAACTATACTATCTAAGAGGGTTGTAAGTTCCCTACTAACAGTCAGAGAGTCCTTGCGGATGAGATCATTCATACCGACGTGAATAAAAACAGATCCATACTTCCTTACATTAAGGTGTTCCAAGGTTTGTCTCGCATCTTCTATTTTTGCTCCTGGCAAGCATAACACTATTTGATATTCATTATCTTCTCTGTAATTATAAGTATCTTTTTACTACCTTTTCTTTTGGAAAAAATCATGTCTTTTTTTCTGTAGACTGAAGGTTTTCTGATAAAAAATATAATAATTCTTTGTAATCTAAATATATAACACTTGAACAACAACATAACTTGTGATATCTGTAGAGGTTGTCTGTGGAATCTGAACCCATTAGAGTGGATATCGTAGTAGTGGAGGTCCAAACACAACAGCGTTGTGCCATACAAGCCACACACTCTGCATGTAGTTCACATTAACATGCTACACATAACATATGTGCACAACATAAATGTGTGATGGCTGTAGTTGTAAGGCAATTGGAGCCAAAACAGACAACCTGAGCAAAAAAAAAAAAAAAAAACAAAAAGTTATATTAACATGAAATGTTATACACAATGAGTTTATATCAACGCAATCAGTACTGAGCAGTGAATGCCATCCACATTAGCAGAGAGTATCTGAAAATTATCAGTTGAACAACTTACAGAAAGCACTGGAAACCCTCTGTATCTGCAAGTAGATCACAGACAGTACATGGTAAGAAGACATAAACACATATCCATTTTGTATTGAGTCAGTACTTCTAATACTTCTTTTAAGAAGCATCAATGAATAAATATTCATAACAGTAATATGAATACAAACTACATACCAACATATGGATAATTTCGGAATCCATAGTTTTCCGTAACTATACCATAGAGTGTATCAAGTCAGCAGTGATATATACAGAAAATCCATGAATACCCTCTTATGTGTTATTCATTTGTGCTGTTTAAATGTGTCTGTACAACTGAATATGGGAAAGTACTGCTTGTTAGTGATGCAGATGTACCCACCTTTATGCATACAGGTCAATCCTACACCCCTCCAGTCAGTCACAAACATTTTTAATAATGCACACAGTTCTCCACAAATGCATCAAGCTAAGCAAATGCACATATATTTCTGAGGAGCAATGATAACATAGGTCTATAAAGATCTTCAAATGTCAGGATATGTAAGTGTGCTGGCTTTACATATTCTTGCCGTCCATAATGATGCCCGATAAATAAGTGTTTATGTAATGTCAGGATTTCCACTAGTAAGCTGTACTATGCATGCCATGGCTTGGCCTGGGGTAACCTGTTCAAGTTGTGTGATGGATATAATGGCCCTGACATGTTTGCTATTAAAAACATCCATACGTATAGATAATGGGGCATGTGGTATGTGTTGTGTGCATGATGAGCCATCCGCTAGCTGAAAATCTGTTTATTATACTTATCCTATGTAATAATTTTAGGCCATTTCATTTGAGAATGTCATTTTAATGACACTTGCAATGTATGCTGATATACTTTTATTCTCATATGCATACATCACACTTCAGCAGGATGTCGCTTAATGCCTGTTAGACTGTGGATGTCAACATCAGTTTTATTTTAATGTCAGCTTTGATTTAAAGGAATGTGTGGTCTGACAGACATTTTTTTCATTGTTTTGGTTTTGATTATTGACATACATCGCATAAGGTGCTACACTTGACTATGGTCATAATGTATTCTAAAGTTTCATACTGACTGTTTTCTGCCTGTTCATTGTGTCACAGTGAGTATGTTATGCAGTCATGCAGTTGCAGGTATGCATATGTAATTTCTGTCTTGTGTTCTGATTCACCTTGACAGAGCATGGGACCCATAGATGATCATCCATCAGACATTAGAGATGAGTGCATGCCAGACTACTGTCAGAGTCCTTAAGTGATGTTGATGACCATAACAGAGACATGTATGATGACGATGATGCTGGACCTGCAAGTTCCGTCATTCCTGCTGCACCCCGAGGGAGACAACACCAGGCACCCCAACAAGATGATTATTGGGAGCAGATCTGTGAGGTGGTTACTGATGTATTTTGGACACAGATGAGGGACATGATGGGGAGTTTTTTCCAGGATATGGCATAGGCTATGCAAAATTCATTCAGAAAAATAGCCTGGGAGATCATTTGTGGTGTCCATCCTCATCAGGGTATTCCTTACCACCATAAGTATTGTTTGTGTGATCCACTTGCGTAATGCTGCCAGCATGTGTTTGCCATATAAGTGCTTGGACTATATATGTACAGTTGTGCATGTATAGCATTTTACTGTCATATTTATGTGATACACATCCAGATGTATACTGCACATGCCATGTAACACTTACCATTATGTTTCATTGGATGCATGACACACATTGCCACATTAGACTTTCATTCATCATTCAGCTGTCCATGAGTTTCAACAGTTAACATGCTACTAGTGCTGCAACAGTTCCACAGTATACATGTGTGGTACTGATAGCAACTCACAAACAACATATTGCCCATATTCCACAAGTGTCACTTTGTATGGGTGTGATTTGTGGATTGCCATCTCATGTTTGTTCAACAGAAAGACATGTTCTTCCTCCTGAGTTTTGTATGACACTTGTCATGCTGTCACACTGACATGCCGGCATTGTGTGTGGCATGTTTTGGCAGTGCTGATATGATGTTGTTTTATATAAATGTATCTGATACATGTGGGCAGTCCTCCTTTACTGAATGCATAGACCACCAATGTAACATTCATGTGTTCACTGGGATAATGATAATTTATTCTGTAACAGTACCGTATAATTCCACATCCCTTTCTTATTCAGATAAATTCACACATTTTGGCAAATGGTGTACATGTATATTGATTTATGTACATGGCTCTGCACATATTCTAATTAACAGAGAAATACCGCTGTACCTTGGGAATGTGAGCAGTCACTATCCTTTGCTCAGTCATAACCAGAGTCACTGACATATAACCACAAGTGTTTATTCCACATGTTGTTTTACATTGGCATGGCAGTATATATGTGTATATAATACCAATTCTTAGCTTGCTTACCTATGCCTGTTACTGTTATATGATTGCACAATAGTGTATGCGTGTGTGTGTGTGTGTGTGTGTGTGTGTGTGTTTGCTATTTATACATGCCCATTTTTGTTGATGTCAGCAATGCTGTCTACCAATGTGACATACTTTGGCCATTCACTTCAATGTAGCAGGGACTGACTTCAATATCACCCTATGTGGTGTGCACATGCATTTGCAGTGTGTCACCTTACATATTGTTGTCCTGCTTTATCATTTGCCTATGAAGCTTTGATGCCATGTGTTCTTTGGAGTGGACTTATGTTGTCCGCTTCCCTTCTGCCTTTGTAGATATACCATATATCTTCCATATAAGTATGGTATGTGTTCACCTTTGTTACAATTCTCAGCCATTTTCACATGGTTGTTTTATGATAAGGTCAACTTGTGCCAGCTCTATGATCATTATACAGATGCAGGACATATGCACACAAGTTGGTGGATACTGATTGCAGTACATCTTTGTTTGTGTTATTCTTGTGTGTTATATATTAACCAGTGTGCATTATTGTCCCAGCCAATGCCGGAACTTCTTCAGACAACCACTTCCTGTTAAAACTACTACTTTTATACCAAACATTAAATATGTTAATTGAATTAAATAAATAAAAGGTGTATTGTCCTGTTAATTCTTAAGTAAATAAAGTTCAGCAACAGTGGTGTTCAACCCTTCACAGTAAACAATGTTACATAAACATGCGAAAGGTGGGCAATAAGCAGCACCGCTAAATCTAAAGTCGTGTGTTCAACAAAAAACACCAAGCATTAGATCGTGGTGTGGTTTTCCACTCAAGGAAGTAAAACCCATTAGTGAACACACAGTGCACAATGGGCAGTGCATTTATAATTGGAGTGTGTGGACCACTGCCCCCTTCACAGTGTCAAGGGAACATTACCTAATACACATACTGGAGCATAAATGTGACCACAGTATCCTGCAGGATTTCCTCCATGCTGTAGCACACTTCTACATGTTGTAGTTAGATAAGTATGTACTGTACACTGAGCACAACAGTCATTACTTCTTCTGCCACCATTCATTTGGTTATTAAAGCTGTGAGCATGGCAGGGTGTGCTTCTCTTTGCCCACAGGGAATTTGCAAACAGCCATATTTCTCTGCAGCTGAATGTCACTTCAGTCACGTGTCCCCAGTCAAATGTACCACGGGGAAATGTCTCACTGCCTAGGTGCCTGAACCCTTGTAATTCATGTGCACAACCTAATATTGGTTGTATAGCATTAATCATAGATTTGTGACCATATATTATTGCTACATATCATTAATGTGTGATGTGTATTGACATTGCTTTCAACTAATTTCCTGTCAGTCCAGTGAAAGTCATGCATGTAAGTCTACACTTGTGTTTTGCCTTTGACGTGGCATATGTGCATGACATATGCAGTCTATTACATGTCTGTTTGGATTGTGTACACCTACTTGTGTAAGGAGCATCCAGTGTACTGCTTTGCTACAGCACTGCTGTTTAGCAATATGCTTGGTTGTTTGCCTTTCACATGCATGGTCAGAGGTTCTGTTATGTTCTCTGCTTGTATTCTCTGGGATTTTAGTGGCTGCATTTGTTCATCTGTGATGTTGCTTGGCTTACACTTGCACTGCTGACAGACTATTTGGCAACTGGATTCTTCATCCAGTGTGAACTGTGATCCTTATTTATCACTCTACAACACATAACTGCCATTGGTCATATGCATGCAGGTATGACTGCCACACAATTTGTAACATGTCATAATGTAATAGTGCACAAGTAAATATGTATTTGTGTATTTCACCATGGCTGGTATGCATCCCCACCCTGTTTATCAACTTTCCATTTCACATGTTGTGCAGTGTGCTGTCTATATAACTTACCTCTCCTTGCTGTTTATTTCTGACCTTTCTCATGTGTTGTGATATTTGTTAAATGGGTTTACTTACTGTGATGGCCTTTTCCACCTCCTATCCTTCTTTACACTTCCTTGTATTCTTAAAGAATGGGGTCTATTCCCACCCAAAAAAATGCCCATGCCGCTCTAACTGTCCCTCAGATTTTCCTATTGCAGCATACCTACCTCTTGTGTGTTCCTCTTCTTTACCCATACCCCATGTCTGCTTTTCTATCTCCCTATTTCCTTTAGTGTATCCATTACCTGTGTTCCCCAAATGTCCCACACCTTTTGTTAGCTACTGTTTGCTGTGATGATGTGGCTGTGATTGCCCTTTGCCTTTATTAATTTCTAATATTAGAAATTTAACAGATTCTGTTGGAATCCAAAAGTGACAGCAAATATATGTTATTAATAATGACTTACAGGGATATCCTATAGTTGTCTCTAAGCTTACTGGAGAGATTTTGTTGCAGCTATGTATTTACATATGTGAGATATCTTAGACTGGCATAGTATTTCCATAACTTCGTTAATGTGTATCATGCTTTCTGAGACAGGTTTCATGACTTACAAATTAGCTCTGACTGATATACAGTGCACCGTTGTTGCTGAGAAATTCTGTTATGTGCCAGGATATTCTAAGTTCACTGAGGCATATTTACATATTTATACACTAATCTGCAAATGTTGTGCTGATATGGACTTCATGGAACCTGGCTTATCATGCAGCGAGTCCTGCTTTGTGTATGTGATCTTGGTTGAAATATCTTGTAGTTTATTAGATTTGCTGAATATCAGATATTACATTGAGACAGAAAATAATTGAAATATTACCCACAGTCACCTCTTGATTGCTTCCTTCACAATATTTTTTCTGTAAAAGCAAAACAGGCCACAGAATATGTATGCATTCTGACCCTGCATTTCCAGGTCACTGGTCGTGACAAGAATGTAGGAAGAAAGAGTGGAGAAAACAGCTGCAATGTGTTAAGCTGAATGGTCCAGGATATGATATTTGTTGTCTTTTTTCTCAGAAAATGGTAAAAAGTATTTTTTCTTACACTTTTGAAGCAAACATAGACAGCATAATAGTTTTTTAATGTTTTAACACAACATTTCCAAAGCGTCATCTGTGATTCACTACATTATGTACTATGGGACTGCCTTTATAAATACTGTCTAAGTCTGTCACCTTGGTGTCACTCTGTGCTCTCACATTGTTGTACACAGCTATACAATGAGCACTACATAGTCCTTGAGTAGGGATACATAGAGGCAATGTTGAAATTGTGTGGAGATGTTAAGAAATTGTTATGTTTGTTCAGCTTAGACATGCATTACAAAATAGTGAAATTAATTTTTTTCCCTGATAAATCAAATACCCATAACTTCATAATTTCCTAACATTTTCTCATCAGATACTCAAAATGCCATCTGAGTTTCCACTTTTTAACCACACATTAACACTACTTAACTCTACATTTTTTTCATTTTAACTATCTACAACAGAAAGTTCTATTTCTTTTAAATGCTATTATCACCATACAAATTATTTCAGTCATGTACAATCTTCATGCATGGCACACCATATCTCATTGACAGGTGCCTGCTTCATTCCCTACCCTATCACTAACCTCTCCCCCACTTACACTCAGTGGGTTTGCTGTCTTCTTCCTGCTGGTGTGATTTTCACTCTTGTCATATTCTAATACATTCATACTCATACAGTGCTTTGTCTCCTTTCTAGTTTTGAGTGATGATCATTTTATCTTTAGTACTTAGCAATCTGATAGTGGTCATCTCTTTTTGTTTCCACATTCTGTTGTTTTACTTTATGCCAAATATAAAGAGTTCACAAGTATGTTCTGCTTCCAAAGTTTTCCGTGCCTGTTTCCAGACTTGTTGTGTCCACACACTGTCCTTGAACAAATGCATCATTCCTGCGTCTTCCTAATGACAACTCCAACATTTACTTCCCTCCTTTCCTTTATGGATCTCATGGTGCTTAGATATCACCTAAACAGTATTGTCAGCTTTTAATCTCCCACTCAGTGTACTTTCTGCATATGCCTTACTGACTGAATTGCCATCTGCCAGTGCCCAGCAATTCCCTTTCATCCTTCTTCCACTTTCCCCAATTCTTCCTCCGTCTTGCCTCTTTCTTCTCTTTGTGCTTGAAATATCTGTTTGGTCCTTTTCCTCCCTAACCTCTTTCAGTTCTTTCAAGCTAATATTTTCTCTGCTTTTATAGGTTCATAGATTAGTATTAGGCTAACTGCCCTTGTGGGCTATTTTAAATCTAGACAATTATCCCATGTGAATATCAAACTCTACACTTTGCATCTGTAAGGTAAACACCTTAATAATTATGCCAACCTCTCTCTTTCATTCTGGCTGGTCCTTTCTCCTGCTTCCCCCTTCCATATTCTTGCTCTTGATCTCCTTGTGCATCAATTAGTTCTACAGCTGGGCATCAGGTGTTCTACTTTGCTGTATTATCTCCTCTATTGTTTTAAATATTTCCCCACCATCCTTTTCTCTGAACTCAGAATCTTCTTTTTAAGCTTTTCTAGTTCACTTTAGGATGTCTTCATTTTTCTTCCCTATTTTTGCCCCACATAATTCTTTGAGGCTTCCTTCACCAGCACTTCATGCATCCCACTTCTTTTAGTGCTGTTTCATTCATGCCCTTTAGTAAGCTTCTCCATGTCTCTCTCTTTATTCCCTTTTGCTTAACTTCCTTGTCTTCTGTTTCTATTCAGTGACTTATGCCACATGCATACCTCCCAATTGTCCTGAATTACTCGTTTTTTACTGAGTTTTGGGTCCAAATAATGGGGTGCAATGATTCACGAGTCTAACCCCTTCATTTCCAATTTTTTCTTTATTTTCCTTTATTTTTTAATTATTTTTGCTTTGCTTTTCATGCTTTAGCTGGCGTCATCGCATGTGCGATAACATCAGCTCATCAGGGCTACCAGCCTGTTCGAATTGAGCTCACGGAGCACATATTTCCGAGTTTCTGGCTGGTTTCAAATGCTTTTGCGACCAGGAATGGCTTGGAAATGGATGGTTTTATTTAGAAGTTCATCTGGAAGAGAGAAGGATTTATTTTATTTACCTGCCTGGGTGAAACGGAAGGATTTATATCACTGAGTCTGGACTGGCTGTCGATTTACTCAGAAGTTGCCTGGGTGAAATGCAGCAAAGAGAGAAGGATTTATTTTATGTGAGGATTTACTGGAGTCTGGATTGGCTGTTTATTTACTCGGAAGCTGCCTGGGTGAAATGCAGTGAAGAGAGAAGGATTTATTTTATGAAATGCAGGAAAGAGAGAAGGGTTTATTTTATGTGAGGATTTACTGGCTTACTCAGAAGCTGCCTCACTGAACAGACATATTGCAGAGAAGTAAGCTGCTACATATATCATTTTCAGAGTAAGGTGTGTGTGTGTGTGTGTCTGTGTGTGTGTGTGTGTGTGTGTGTGTGTGTGTGTGTGTGTGTGTGTGTGTGTGTGTGTGTGTGTGTGTGTGTGTGTGTGTGTGTGTGTGTGTGTGTGTGTGTGTGTGTGTGTGTGTGTGGAAATGCCCCCATTGTAACACTGTAATACACCTGGTGGTTAGAGGCACTCAGGCTCAAACCCTGTACCTTGGGTACAGGGAGGGTAAAAAGAGCCTAAAGTCCTTAGCCACCACCACTGGCTAGAGGTACTCAGGCTCCCTAGCCACCATCACTGGCTAGAGGTACTCAGGCTCAAACTCTGTACCTTGGGTACAGGGTAAAAAGAGCCACCACCACTTGTAAATTTCCTCATAAAATCTGTGTTTTTCAGGATTTTTGTGGATTGAATTCATTAAATAATGACAAGCATTTGAATTTCAGACTTCATATTCTTCAGAAAATAAATGGTAACACAAAACCTTTTACTGTATCAAGTTTGTAAGAGCAGTATTTTAAATTTGTCCTTATTATGAGATTATTATGAGATTCAAACATTTGTCTAGGTTTATAAGAGCAATATGTGAGAAGCGTCCCTATTTTTGGGGGTTTATCCTACCATTCCTGAAGGCTTTGTGCAGATTAATTGCTGTAAGAGGTTGTGAGGTATGTCCCCAGGATATAATCAGTGTGGCACATGCGACATATATGTAGCACTCGTGTACATACAACTAGATAGGAAGGGGTTCTAATCTGACTACTGCCAACTGTGTGAGTGTATGTTTTTCTGTATGCATATCCCCTGTGGCTGTCTTGTGTGTGATGGCTATACCATTTTGTGTGCCTGTTTCACCCTGTTAACTCCCAGGGCCCCTACTGTTGTCATACACCTTAGAAGCACAGTTACACATTTTGTAACACAAAGGCACTGTGGTACATGCAATACTCATGTCAGTCTGTAGTGCACATAACTAGATAGGTAGGTGTTTTAGTCTGAAAAGTGGAAACTCTGTGTATATGTGTGTTTCAATGCATGTCCCCATGCAACAGTGTGTGTGTGTTTGAGATGGCTGTACCATTTTAAGGGCCTGTCATCCCCCAGTGGTAATCCTTATAGCACCTGCAAATGTCACCCACATGAATAGTAGTGGCAGACACTGCAAAACTATAGAAGCTTTGTGGTGCTTGTGTTGTGTATATAGTGCTATTGTATGTAAAACTAGGCAGGTAGAGATTCTACTCTCAACATGGGCAGATCATGAGTGCGTGTGTGTGTATGTGTGTATGTGTGTGTGTGTGTGTGTGTGTGTGTGTGTGTGTGTGTGTGTGTGTGTATGTGTGTATGTATGTATGTATATCCCCTTGCAGCAGTGTGACTGTGTTATGGCCACCAGCATACCTCTCAACCCCTCACAGAAAGACATCTGGTTAAAGCCATACAGAAAAGTGGGGCAAAGGCCAAACATTGATCACAATCTTCACATATTGCTGTGACAAGTATGGGAAGTAGATAGCAGAACAGGTTGTGCATTCACATGCATTTTCTGAAGGGTATGAGTTGTGACATGACAGTATCTGTCATTAATCTCTAAAGTTAGTCTTTCATGATTTTCCACCAATTTGCCAGAAAACCACAATATTATGACAAATGAAAAAGAAAAATGTAGCAAACATCAGGGAATTCTGCAGAAATATGTAGAGGTCCGAGGTATTGCCACTATCTGTACCATGTTGCTGGTTGAAGTCCATTTTTGAACAGGTGTGACCTGTGACAACTCAAACAATACAGACGTCCGCAGAGTGAAGGACAACAAACAGTTCATAAAGTTGTCAACTAGTTGCATAGAGCAGTTATTGCACACCAGAAGCACCTTAATGTTACAAGAAATAATGTAAGCTAAGGTAATGTCACACAAAGAAGGTGTCATATTAGCAAGCAAAACGAAATCCTGTGTGTTGCACTTGCCATAGGTATGGTATGCCCTGACAACTGTCATGTTACCACAAGATGTGTCCCACAGTCCACATTTGATAAGGTGGCAAACACAATCTGTGTTTCCTATGTGTGTGCAATATGTAGACATGTGAAGGACCTGTGAGTAGCTACTGCCCCCAATGACCCACATGTACCTAGGCATGAATGCTAACTGCCACCACCCACATATGTAGGTATTGCCTAAGGGTGTGTCAACTGTAAGTATCGTGCTGTCATTGACCCACAAACTGCTGTTAGCACACTGCAGTGGGCCATACAGTGGGTATGGAATGGTGCCAGAGTCCTGGCCTTAAGCTGATTGCAGACAACAGTAGCAGCATACCATATTCCAAGGACATGGCCCCACTATTTCCCACATCAACAGCATCCCCATAAACACACAGACTTTGATGACAGACCTGGATACTCAGGATACTCAGGATAATAACAATGTAGTGGCAGTGTTCAGCAAAGGCTTGTATGTGGTTCACCACTTAGGTAAAGAGACTGCATCTAGAAAAAAGGTGGACATTACCTCTGAATAGTCCTCAGTCAGTACAACTATACATTAACAGCATGGCCAGTCTGCTATGTACCTATGCATACATCTACAGAAATTGTAAAGGCTATGTTAACACCCAAACACCTGTTCCATGCAGACAACCTCAAATCAGTACTGCCCCACTGGTTATCAGTCAGGTTGCCCACAAATGGGCTGTAGCATGCCTAGATGGGAATGTTGTGCTCAGCCGTTCAACAGCTGCCCCATATATGAGAGTATAACTCTGCGCACATTACCAGTACCACAAGCCAGAATCACATATGATAAAGCACAAACCCTTGTGCAGAGACAGGTTTGTCACACAGAGGCTGCCCTGTCTCATGAATGCACTCCCCAAACTTGGCAAACACAGTACCATGCAGACCCTCATCAACTGCTTCAAGGTTGAGTAGATGGGAAAAAAAAAAAAAAACATCTGTCCCGGTGTCCAACCTGTGTCCAGCAATGTCATGGGCTACATGTGCTGATCAATGATTGTGTTGAGGTGAAGTAAGGGACCCAGGTCCAGTACTCTAGTAACTTCCGGTGACATGTATCAATACCTTCTTGCTGTGTCCAGGGGTATGCATGCAAGGTTACGCTGTCTACCCCCATTGTACCTCACACACTGTTCCATGCATACCTTGGTGATGAAAAGGTATCTGTGTTGCCACTCCATCATCCTGAGCTTCTGTAATAGCAGCAGCTCACCATGACTTACACAGACAGCTGGAACAGAAACAGAATAAGTTCTGTGAGACAACAGTCAGTCAGCAGTACTAACAGCAATAAAGCATCATGGTGCAAAGGTACAAACACTTGGAAGTGTACACATGACACTTGGCAGCAGACAGCACCTTACAGGGCATAACACTACTACACTACAAACTGCCATTACCTGTACTATATTCACCCTGTGCATCAGAAACATATTAGCATGCCCTGCATCAATGGTATGTATAACAAGGATGTGGCACAGGTATCATCACATGCACAGGGTGTGGTATTGCCAAAGGCATAGGCTGTACCATACAGTTGACATCATGTGTGTGTACCTGGATGGATGCTGGTCAGCTGAGCCATAGAGAGGAGCTGTGTGCATCTGTTGGTGACCTGCATGTGACAGTGATGTGTGATTGTGTGCATGCACACAGTTAAGTCATGTGGTAGTCTTACACGAAGGTATGTTGGACAGCCATGGACTATACATGGCAGAATCTACAGTTCACCATCTCTGGCCACAAACATGGGAACTAGTTCTGCCAGGCATGGCACTGGCACCACCATGCTTAAGGCCAGATGTGTTACTACTTCCTGACGGTGATCGATGTCTGCTGGGTCTTTGTCCTTCATGGGACTGCCCAGGACCATGTGCTTATGGCCTGTCATGTTGTGGTGTGGACAGCACCTTCCCTTCATTAGTGCTGCTGGTACTGCCACTATGGGAGTGTGACTGTGCATAGCTACATGGGCTCTCAGCTGATGTTTTTGCTGACCTACATCCAGGTGTCTGACGCCCTACTCCCACCACATGTTCAAGCACAGACATTGCATAGTTAAGGACTGACAATGTCTCATCCCATTGTCTATCCACTACATCAGTGAAATGATGTAAAGCATCACCAATGCCATGGAGGGAGTCATGCATGCCAGGCACTGTTGCATCCATGACCCTGAGCATCCATCTGGTGTACCATTCACAATGTGCCTGTGCCTCCATGATGGACCAAAAAATGCATCGAATGACACATACTGTGACACCGCTGACAGGGGCTGGATGGGCAGCAGTCCTTCTTCGAGCACCTCTGTCAATCTGCCTGTGTGGGACTTCGCCAGTTCTCTGGCTATGGCTAGTGTCTACAGTCACAGATGCCATAGTCGTCACACTAACCTGTTCAATGCCACCACCCTCCAACTGTCCAATATCTTTGGCTGCTGGGGACTGGGTATGTGTAGGCATACTGACCATATTTTTTAATTTATTTATTTATTTATTTACATTTGTTAATTGGGTAGTGTCCAACTGGGTTGAAAAAACTTTTTGCAGCAGAGACCTGGGGAGAAAAGCTCCACAACAAAAAGAACATTATTAAGGTACAAGCAGTTAACTCAGTTTAAGTAGTACATTGTTAACAATATATAAATGAGCTTAACAAAAATATTATAGCAAAATATAATAACAGAATACAACATAAACATGCATATTTCAGGCATACAGGAATACTATTTTGTTTTTTTACAATATATATGAGGTACATAAGTCATATATCTTTACAATGTGAGCCACTTCTGAAAGACCAAAACTGGTCATGTAGTTTTACAAGTTAGCCTATCTGAAGGAACAAAGATTAATAAAGATAAGACAGATAGTGGGAGAGCCTATGTGGGATGAGCACTATTTGAGCTAACATGTGTGAGATGAGTAGAAAGAAATAGGAAGAATATTAGTTAGGAGCAATCCAGGGGCATAGCCAATTGTCATTTAAACAGTCTTTCAGGGTAGTTTTTAATGTGGACAGGTTGGGGTTTCCAGTTGAGGAAGGGTGTTCCAATATTTGGCTGTTTTATGGGAGTAGAGGGAGTCAACATGACAGTTTTGAGACTTGATTTCTTTCAGCATTAGTTCGTTGGATGACATGAGTCTACAGTTTGTGTTTGGCTGGACTAGGTTTGACAGTGCTGGGCAGTTGGTAAGGTTGAATAATATTTTATGGGCAAGTGAAAGTTGTTTTAGTAATAATAGGTTGAAAAGTTCTAGCCAGTTGAGCTGTCAGAGAGCAGTGCAGTGGTGTGTTCTGTCGGGCTGGTTGGTGAGAAACTTAGCTTTTCTGTTTTAGCAAGAGTCTAGTTTATTTAGGTCAGTTTTTGATAGTTAGTAAAGACATCAGAGCAGTATAGGAGAGTGGATAGAAAGTGGGATCTTTCAGTGGCCAGTCTAGCTTGTTGTGTAAGGTAAAGCTTAACCTTGTATAGATCACTTAGTTTAGAGTGGATTTTTTTGATGGTCAGATAGATGTGTTCATCAAATTTTAATGAGTCAGCTATGGATACCCCTAGCAGCTTGATCTGATTGGTGGGTTCAGTTTTTGTACTGTCGTTAGATAGTATGAAGAGGGATTAGGTACTGGGTTTGGAAGATTTATTAGAGAAAATTATGAACAGACCCTGCACATCCACTGTTGCCAGCACTATCCACCACTAACCCCCACATCATACCCCCATCATCTATCAGCACAATATGTCTGTGGGTATCAGCAACATACTGGCAATACAGCATGCATTGCCCCCCTGATCTTATTTGGATTTAGGATGAGTTGGTGGCTGGTGAGGTACTTTTCAGTGTCTTGGAATGATGATTGTATTTTGTGTTGGAATTCTTTTGGCGAGGGGGCTGAGCAGATAAGGGAGGAATCATCTGCATATTGGATGATGGTGGCATGCCGGGTGGCAGTATATATGTTGTTGGTAAATATTATGAAGAGGAGGGGCCCAAGTATGGAGCCTTGTGGTACCTCCGTGATGACCGGTAATAGTGGGGAGAGGCTGTTTGCCCATTTAGTGGCCTGTTGATGGTCGGATAGATAACTGTGTGCTATTGAGATTGTAAGTGGCATGTTTGTTGAGGAGCAGCAGATGGGACACTGTGTCAAAAGCTTTTGACATATCTAAGAAAAGTGCTGAGACTAGCTGTCCTTCATTTTTGAGGTGGCAAATTGTCTCTGTAAAGGTTATGAGGGCTGAGTTAGTACTGTGTTTAAGCCTGAATCCGTGCTGGTTGCTGGAGAATAGGTTGTTGGTAGTGAGGTGATTCATGAGTTTCTGGTGGATACATTTCTCTAGAATTTTGTCAAGGGGGGATAGAATGGCAATGGGACAGTAGTTAGTTATGTCTCTAGATGGACCGCCCTTATAAAGTGGTATGATATGAGAGATTTTCTATAATTTGAGAATGTACTGTTCAGAGATAGAGCAGTTTATTAGTAATGATATGGGGTAGGCGATGGATGGGCCAGCTAGTTTTAGGTATTCATTTGGAAGTTAGTTGGCAGCTAAGCAACAAGGTTTTAATTTACAGTACATAGGAGTTTTTTTATGTAGGAAGATGGAATGGGAATAAAGGAGAAGGATAGAGTTGATGAAGTGGGAACTGAATTGTGAGGCTAATCGCACAGAGGAGTTTGTAGTAAGGGGGGGAGGTGTAGGGGTTTTACTGGGGTTTAGGAGGTGGTTGATATTCTGCCAGAATTTTTGTGGATTGTGCTGGTATTTTTGTTGGCAGGTGAGGAAATAGGTTATTTTACCCTTGATGATGTTTTTCTTAGCATGGTATCTAAGTTGTTTGTAAAGGGTATGATTGTTGTTATTTTTGTTCATATGATATAGTGACCAGGCCTTATCTCTTTGTTTCATTAGTTGTTTTGTTTCTTTAGAAATCCATGGTAGCTGTTTTTATTTGCCTAATTTTTCTGAGGGGGGCAAGATTATTTAATATTTCAAGGAATTTGTTATTGAAGTATTCTACAGCTAGGTCTAGTTGCATGTTTTTTTAATGGGGACCAATCGCAGTTTTGTAGTAGTAATTGAAAATGTCAGAGAAGAAATATTTTTTGCTATGGGTGTATTTGTATGACATGATGGCTTAGATATGTGTTTTCTTCCTAAATAGAAATGTAGGGGCATGGTCACTTAGCATGACTGGTAGACAGCCTGCCTGGTACCCGTGGTTTGGTCTGTTGGCTAAAATCAGGTTTAGAAGTGATTTTTTACTGTAGTACTTGTTGATGCAGGTGGGGTAGTTAATAATTTGGGTGAAGTTGTATATGTTTATAAATGAGGTAGGGGAGTTGGAGGACCAGGAAAACCAGTCTAGGTTGAAATCACCTAGAATGATGGTTTCTTGTGATGTGCTGGGACATTGGGGTGGAAGTGGGATGTCAACCAATGGGACAGATTCAGCCCCCAACAACCCCACCTGTGCCTCACAATGGCCATCATCATCATCAGAGTCTGATGAGACACTGACATCAGGTTGTGAGGGAGACACACTCCAACCCCCATGGTCACCTGTGAGAGGAAGACAACATGACTGCATTAATTCCTGCATTACAGTGTTTGCTGATACACAGACACACACACCCAAACAGGTGAGGTGCCACAAAAGCATTATACAGACCACACCTTCTGACTGATGCCATGCACAACACACAATCAGACCACAACAGACTCACTCTGGACAGGCCCTCAACAACATGCATTGCAGCTACATCTAGTTAATGTTGCTAGTACTATATACCTGTGAGATACGTGACAAGTTGGAGTATGTGATGGACCTTCCCTAACACACAGTGCACCTGTGTACACAATAGTAATGCACTCCTTTATAGCACAGTGGGTACATGTATACAAAACTAAGTGCTAATATGTTACAATGTGATGCACTGCAGTGAACCCCACCACAAGTGAACATGCACATATTACAATATGGCTGCGCTTAACAGTTGTATGCATTGCAAAGTGGCAGCCCTTAACATGCCTAGGGTATAGGTGAGCCATAACATGACAGTTCCACACTCACCAGCTGCAGGTTCCTGTTCTCCAGCCACACCAGAGGTACCTATGGAGTTGTGGAGGAGAGGTATTGTCAGCACACACACATATGGCAATGGTACAGAATAATATGTGCATTTCTCAACATGTACAGTACAAGCTGTGATGCTACCCAAATTGTTGACATTCAGAATATTTATGGATATGTATGCATTACAAAACCCCAAACACAAATGCAGACTGACCTGACATATGCATACAAGTATGCAAAGGGTGCCACTATGAATGCTACAGTATTAACATGATGACCACTGACCTGGATGCTCCTCGGCTATGGACTCTGTGTCACCCATCTCCATGACATATGTACTGATGGTTTCCTGCGACCTGGTGGCTGACACCAGGTTTGCCAGGAACTACTCTGTGACCGAGAGTGGCGGTTCTGTAGCAGACCCTCCCCCTGTGCCAGCATGGTCCCTGGTCACAGCTGCAGCCCTTTGCTATGCATGGTGTATGAGATCAGTAGTATGGTGTCAGAACTGTTCATAGCTCCTGTGCCGGTGGCCCACATTATTCACTGTTGCTACCAGGTTTGCCCACAGGGCAGCACATTGTGGTTGGTTATGGCAGCTCCTTGACAACAGCACCCGGTGATGGAGTCTGAGGGCATCAATAATTGCAGCGATCTCAGCTTCTGAGAAGGGTGGGTTGCATCGTCTGTACATCCCACCTGAAAGACATGAACAAGGGAACACATCACAGGACTGCATACATAGGTCACCATTAGGTAAAGACCCTGCACATCCACTGTTGCCAGCACTATCCACCACTAACCCCCACATCATACCCCTGCCATCTAACAGCACAATATGTCTGTGGGTATCAGCAACATGCTGGCAATACAGCATGCATTGCCCCACTGATCCTGATGTTTAATGCTACTTGCTGCATGTGCTATGAGGTGTTGCACTGCATGTAGCTGTTGCACCTATTACTGCTTATTCATATACTTTCTACATGGTCTGGTGTGGTGTCAGCCTCCTATTGTAGTAGTAATCACCTGGTCTGTAGGCCCATTTCTCAGGTCTCCCTGGTCGTCCTCCCTCAGATTCTGGACTATGTGGCTGGACAATGTCCTACAGTTTTCCCAGCCAGTGTGGTTGATATTAGTGTCCTGGCACTGTGTAGCACCTGCCTCATGTACACTGATAGACAGCCATCTACAGACAAAACCAACAAAAACACTGTGTGAGACATGCATTGACTATAGGAACTTGCAGTCCATGCTCTCTGCCTGTCAAGGCTGCATATCTGTCCCCAATCAGGTTGTCAGTACAATCAGTACACCTCACACACTACCCACACCTACACAACACAGACAGACATCTGCAGTGGTCCTCAACATACACATCCACAAACGAAGGGGATCTCTGAGGCAAAGCCACACATGAATGCTACAGCCAAAACACAGCACATACTACATATGGCTACATACCTGTGTTCCACAACCACGCAGGAGTGAGTCCATGTCAAACATGTTACATATAGGGGACACCAGTGGAGACACACTGGTGTGCCTCTGACCTGGCCGTATGTGGATGGTCACAGTTACTTTTGTGTCAGTTGACAGACTTGGCCATATTGCATACACACTGCCGTCTCTCACCAACAAGTACTGTCATGGGTCTGTCATTGTACACGTTGGTGTGCCTGACCTGACATGTACGTCTCTGGAGTATATGCACTGAGACATGAGTGAGCACCCTGCTTATGTGTCCCCAGCAGGTATGTCACTAGCCTTATGCAGGATTATGCTGTCACCCAGATGTATGTTGCAATACAATCAGGGAATTTTGCCCTTAACATGTGCACATTTATCCTGTGTTATTCCAGGGGTTCAAGTACCTGTGAGCCTAGGATGATATGGCACACAGACCACAATGCTCTGTGAGAGATTGCCTTCATCTGTCTTCACTGGTCTTTGTGCATCTGGCAGTGGTTCCTGCCAGCCCCATAGTGACTCCATTAGTAACATTGCTGATGTTATCACTGCCAACATACAAGTGTCAGTACAGCACACATTGAAGGCCATGCTGCTAAACTTTAGTGGTGTACACATGACTTTGCCCTCATTGGAAAGCAGTCCTACCCTGGGAACAGCAGACATCTGTGCACTCACACAGACTATGGTTCAAAGCTGCAGAGACCACCCCAGCCTTACATGGTCAACCATCCTATCATGCATGCAGAAGGCAAAGTGTAGCTGGTAATGCCATGGGACATGGGGTTTCCATATATATGAGAAACATACACACCTCCATGCTGTACAGGCAGTAAGATGCACAGGGGACACCACAGGAGCAGTTTACCATTGCCAACACAAACCTATGCAAATCACAGCTAGGTACCAGCCACCACATGTGACCAGGAAGCCCATTCTGCCTATATGGCCCTCATCAACTGTATTAGGAGTCAGGTCTGTACCCTGATCCTGGGTAAGTTGAATGACTCTAACATACATTGTAAGACGTACCCATGCCAACACACAAATGGCCAGGAAGTCAGGAACAGTGGATGTACAAACACCTTGGTGTGGTCAGGAACTACACCCACATGAGGTGAAGGTGTATTGCAGTTGACATCACAAAACATGGATTAACACTGCGGCATCCCTACAGTGTCATCCTCAGTGGAAAAGCAACCATCATGCAGTCATATTTGCAGTCATCATCTCCCACAATACCCAAATAGCTAGGCTCAGCCATACATACACCTCCAATGTGGAATACATCCTTCTGGGGGCAGGGGTTTACACAGCCTCACAGCCCCCAACTCCCTCATTAAGGATTGGCACCAATATCCACACATACAAACAAGCGCTATATCTGCATTTGTATAAATGCATGTAGTCAGGTATACCCGAAAGGCCTACATCATTTTCTGCTAAGATATGCACACCTGTCTGGTGGACATGTGCAATACATACTGTCCATAATAGGGATGACATACCACTGTCCGAGACAAAGTAGGGGCAGGTACCCATTCTGGAGCAATGTCTCCTTAGCGTGTACATGCAAATGGGATCAGTCCTGCAAACCTGCACAACAAACACAGTGCTTACATTGTCTACATCCACTACAGACAGTCATCTTCCCTTCTGCACATATGTTGCAACAGCACAGGTAGCAGCTGCTCACTTGATGTGTGCAAGGACACCAGCTATACCTGTGCTGTTGGTATAGCATACTGGATGCCTGACAGAGTCACTGCAGGCTTCACCCGTGTGTTCCCCATCAGTATATCAGGATATGCACAGTACCTCTCCCATCTCCTATATGTAGGGAACAGGTCACTACTGCCATGTGATAGTCATGGTATACATCTGCCATTGTTGCCTATCACATCACAGGATGCATCCTATCTGACCTCAAGCATAACCTTGCAACACCATAAAGAACCAGATTGAAAGAAGGACTGAGTACTGCCTTTGTTCAATCCAAACACTGTCACCCCTTTACACTAAGGTGGGTCATCCCCCACTCAGTCACATGATAGACCCAGCAGCCTAACTGGGCTATTCTGCAAGGCCATAGCACAGTTTCAAGTGAACCCCATTAACAAGGACATTGGCATCCTGGCCACACTCCATTATGCACACTTAGGCTTTGTCAAGAAGGGTTCATGTCTGGAACACTCAGGTGACGTCTATGACACAGTCAGCAAAGCTGTGGATGGGGGGGGGGGGTGACAGTGCAAACTGCCTATCTTGACCTGGAAAAACTCTGTGACAGTATAACCCATGTGGCCATTACAGATATAACACACGCAAGTATGCATCACACCATATGTTACCATCGGTGCAGCACACCGCTACACTGACACAACCCACCTATTCCACATAGGGAAATGCACCACAAGCAGTTGATGCATAAGTAGGTGTGTAGCCTGTTGTTCCATCTTTGGGTCTCTGTTATGTGTGATATACACATCTGTGGTGCATGTAACAGCCATTAGCCTATGTCCGACCATGTCTGCAGAAGACTGCATGCTGTGTGCCATCACCAGATTCCCTACTGATGTGGACATCTGTCTAGGAGGGTCTCACACAGATATATGATTGCTGTCAGACACATGGCCTCAGGCCTCATACTAGGACATGTGGTGTGAACCCCTGTGGGAAGAGTGAAATCCCCACATATTATCACAGTATGAACAACATCCTAGGCATGTAATCAGTTATGAGGGTGCTGTGGACACAAGTCTTTGGCAAAATGACATTTCAACACAATGTTGTTTCCATTGTAAGGTAATCCTTCTACATGGCCCATGTTATACAGGTATGTCATCACAGGACATGGGGTATAAACATCTCCGCATTCCCTCCAATGAGGACCATTAATGTGTATAATTCCCTGTTCGTCATCGACATCACACAGTACATGTAGCAGCTGGAGACATCACAGAGGTTCCCCACCAGGGAATATCAGGGCATCAAACATCTACCACACACTGATAGGCTATAAGGCCAACCCTCTACCCAGTTTCATACATAATCCTCATGGGTGACCTCAGTGTGGCATGCAAGGCACTCAAGGACTACACATTGCTAGGACTGTTGCACGAGTGCAAGTCATAATCCACTCTAACACACATACACACAGACACATACACACACACACACATACACACACACACACACACACACACACACACACACACACACACATGATCCACTCTGTTAACACACACACACACACGCACACACACGCACACACACACACACACACACACACACACACACACACACACACACACACACACACACACACACACACACACACACACACATATATACACACACACACACACACACACACACACACACACACACACACACACACACACACACACACACACAGTCAACCTGTTGTGTGACATGAAGTGAGCTTCTTGGCAGCCCAGATGTGTGTCCCACACAATCAGACTGTGTTGGAATGGACACACTGTCTACATCAGGCAGAGTAGCTGTTTACAACTTTGCAGGCATAGCCTGGATAACTGGATGGTTAACTGCACATACATCCTTGGGATACCATGTATGTTCCTGTTGGACAACGGCAACAGGTGTTGCCTTGCATACACATGGGCTAACATCTGGCCTAGACATAGGGCTTCTCAGGGCCCATAGTCTAGTTACTTCATATGGTACCAGGACTACCAGTTATGGCCTGAGTGCTGTGACAGACTGTATTGTTATGTGTCCATACCCATCACTGTCTTTGACTGCTGGGTGTCCCGTATGGGCAATGTTACTGTACCATGTCATCCAGTTTACATCTGAAAAATATGTGTTACTACAAGTGCATGTGGATATTCCAGCAACATCTATGCTACACAATAGCTGAGAGCAGGGTGTTCTCCTCATAGCTGTCTGACAGCTGCAGTACCCAGATGTTTGCAGAATGTGTACATGTGCCTGATAGATGTAGACCCCCTGCTAGATAAATGTGCATTTCCTGGAAACCAGTTGGGCAATACATGATGGTTGTCCCCAGAGTTTGGGGAATGTGTCGGTGACATCGCCGACCCCTGGGAACACATTAATGGTACATGAATATCTGATACTGTATTAATTCCCTGACATTGTATGCTCAATATGTATGCACTGCTGCTAAGCCATTGCCAGAGCCAGTGTCCCCCCTCTATTAGTACCTATAACTTGCTGTCCTGCTGCAGGGGGTCACCAGGTATGCTAGCCATAGGTGTCTGGCAATGAGATACAGGTGTGGAGTACACAGTGATCTAGCCAGAGTATGTCATGAATGGTCAGGGACACCTTTGAACTAAGTCTGTATGACATTCACAGAGAGGGGCTCACTGACAACACATGATGTCATATGTCATCTGTATCCACCAGTACTTTCTGTCAGTATTGCACAACAGACAATAAAAGTAGCAGTCATATGTGAGCTGACCATTGCTGGGGTGACTCAGGGGCTAGAGATGTGATCTATGTCACTGCAGACAGAAATGTAAGGTATGGCCATAGGTGCTGGACAGCAGACTAACACCAACATGTTAGTCCAGGCAATGTTGTTGAGACCTACTGTTTAAATTCTTATGTCCCATGACTGCATCCCCCATTTGCATTCCATTACATGCTTCATTCAATAACATACCTGGTATAGTGTTGCAATCCTTTGTGAGAAGAAATCCAGTTGTAGTATGCTAGAGACTCGCAGTCTGTCATCACAAATAAAGTGTCAGACCTGTTTACCATAGGCAGCAGCAATACCTTGGCAGTGGTGTCTTTTTTTCCTAATGTTACATGACTGTACTCCATGATATATTTACAAAGATAGTAATAATTCCCTTCAGCGGATTTGGCCTAGGTGTGTGTTGTTCTAACTCTAGTGCACAGGGTCCTAGGTTTGAGACTTGCTAGGGCTGGTTGCTGGGCAGAACAGTGTCTGAATCAGATAGATTGATTAAAGCAGTTGTAAGTGGGATTGTGTGATGTGCCATGATGCCAAGTGGCACTTACTCCCACTTAAAGCCATGCTATTTCCAAGAAAAGAAAAAGGGGTGATAGGAAAGTGGTGAAATGGGGGCAAGCAGGGGGGGAAACATTATGAAAGGGAGGTAGGTATGTGCAGGACAGGTGTAGGAAAGGACCATAGCTCTCCATTTCATGTGCAGCAACAGCTGTGCATGATGTGGGCAATTTGGAATTTGGAGCCTCACACCCCACAGGGACGGGTGTGGGTGACATAACTTTGTTGATTAATTCATGGGTAAGTTGATTAATGTCAGTGTATGTGGGTGTGGAATGGAGAGCTATGCATGGGACAACATTTTTTTGGGACAGTTGCCCTTTTTTTTTAAGGTGAGAGTGGGATGTTGGGGAAGGGTTGTAGGTATGTTTGGGGAGGTAAGTTGGGTAGGAGAGGTTGCATTTGCAGACAGACAAGACAGCCAACAGGGCAGGTGTCTGACACATGAAGGGGGTAAAAACCTTGGATGGGGAGGGTGGTTGAGAATCAGAGGACCAAGTGCCCCCAGATGGAAACAGTGGGACTGAGGTCCCCAACCATGGGTAGTCACCACTGCCCCTTCATGGCCTCAAAGATGGCTGTGCTGGGGGATGAGCACCAGGGCCAGGCTGCCCCTCAAGGTGTGCTAGTCTGCCCACTGTCTAGCACAGGCGGTCATCCAAATCCTGCTGGATGACCCCGCACACAATACCTCAAAGCTAATGATGGCTGACAAGGTCCTCTCCATGTCCCGTGCCCAGAGGGGGGATGAGCCCCGTCCCCTGAGTAGGTTCCACCTGAGGGTAGTGCAGGACCAATGGAGGAGGCAGCTCGAGGTTGGGTCCCAGATGTGCTGGGACCTGGTGCCATGGCCAGATGAGGCAGGACAGGCTGATCCGCTAGGATCGGCCTACCCAAATGTGCTATGGTGTTGAGATGTGTCAAACTGTATTAGTTAGTCATGAACAAAATATTTCAGTGTTAGTTATAACAGCATGCATGAGTGTTCCAATTCACCCAGAAAAATAGAATTGTGTAGCATATGGAACACAGGCATCAGTGGAACTACAGTCATTATTGTAACAGTATGCCAGTGACAGTTATGGCAACAGGACAACAACAGTGGAATTTCAACAAGGTATCTTAGTAGGCAACCATTGAAATATATGAACCATAATACAACACAAGGCCTAACATTAGGTTTTCAGAACAATATATGTGGAAATGAATCCATACCCATAGTATAACAATAATAATTTGTGGTGCAGATAAGGGTGGGGGGAGAGAAAAAGATTCCATTAACAACTGTATATGCTATATTTTTCACAACAGTACTGCTCAGTACTCTATATGTCTGTCCTTACTTTACATCTACATGTGCTCTAAAGCTTCTGTAGCACATACATACCTCTCAAGCTGTCAACATGGAATGGTATGGGCCAAGCTGTAAGAACTATAGGTACATAACTACAGGGAACTTGTACATTTCAGTGTAACATATATGACTAACAAGGTGTACCCTGCACTGATGTGTGAGTGTGCTAGTGGCATACTTCAAATGGAGTTATATCTGTGCCCAAGATTAATGGCAACAGTGATCACTAACCGTGACAGAGTGACACTTGAGAGACATATATTGGGCACAGTGCATGGTGTATATACCTATCCTGCTGTCATTTGTAGGCATGGGTATGGACTATCAGCACACATTCACAGACACACCTGGCATAAAGCCGTACCAACAATAGAACATGTCATTTGTCTAATTCAGTTGGAATACTACTGTACTGCCTGACATTTGATTTAATGGAGTGCTATCAACTTGCTGAGCACTGCTGTTTACACACTAGTACATCTGACACAGTTTATTAGTATACCCTTTATATAGCTACTACAAGCATTTATTTACCTGTATGCCCTGTGGAGAAAATATCTGTTAACACTGTATGGCAGTTTCTACAAATAGTCAGGACTACTTGTCTCTTACTATAAATGTATCTTAGTACCAGTCCCTGGATTCAAACACTGATCTGTGTGTCCAAACATTAACAACATATATATTTGCTTGCTATCACCCTGAGCTACTGGGCCACTGCTGTGTGCTGCTTGACTGATTTGTTCCTAAAGCTTACTTGGTTACAAAGTCTGACATGGTAATATAGGTAGAGTGTCACAGAAGACTGCAGTGACAGTCATGTATTACAGAGATAGGTGGTGTGTATTAATAGTTGTAATGCAGGTGTACACAATTAACCCCTAGTGGATGAGAAAATGTATGGTAGATTTGCAGTGTACAGCCATTACAGTGCCATACGTGCCTGCATCAGCATACCTACATTCAGGAATATGTATAGCTGAAATGCAAAGGTTAACACAAGCCAATCCTGAGGGAAACACACTATAATATATTTCACATTACTATTACAGTTTAGATCTTAGTACAAAACATATATCAAATTGCATTTTATCTTGTTGTACAGCTCCACATCCACACTTTTGTATAACAGTTCTTTATCAGCCAAACTCCAGACACTTCATCATGTCATAGCCATATTTGCTGTGGAGCAGTTGTACAATTGAATTTCTTCAACAACAGAATCAACACAACACTTTGGGGAAAGAACTTTTGTTGAGGGTGACATGATACAGTGGTTTATTACATTCAAAATACTGACTGCAGTTGTATTGGATATCCTATAGATGATGAATGAATGTCAGTTATTACCCTCACAGTTTCAGTCACGGTGCACTTTATTAGAAGATCGTTAATATTAATACAGCACATACTTACGTCATTCCTACACACTATTACTACAGTATTACCTTTTTTTGCATCAATAGTAGCATGTTTGATGCCATCATCTCTATTGCACAGTATCTGCATTACTCACTTATATCAGTGTGGGTCTAAGAACACATTTATTGCAGTACACTCAGAACACACTATACCTACTGGCAGTAAACAATGTACTCTTTCTTATTTATTGCACTATATATTGAAGATAGATCACCACACTGTCAGCGCATCCTCGCCAAGCACCCTGCTGGATCTCTATATCGCGAGTCCTCTCCTCTTCAGCTGTGGGGGGAAAACACACCATTATACATACCTGTCTATCAGATATTCATGCTACAATCTGATAAATCCCCCGTTGTTATACTTACAAACTTCTGGGGCATTCTGTTCCAGAGCATCTTGGATCCATTGGGCCAAGAGAACCCTTCCTCCGCTTCAGGTTGTCATAATGATGATGCACCTACTCACCAGTGAGGGGGTCCCAGTGGCATTGATGAGCTCATATGTCAGATTGTTCCAGGCCTCAGACTTGTATTCTGAACCCTGGCACTGGCCCTGCAGCAGTCTGTGATCATATTTTTTAACAAGGAGCCCAGCCATGACCCTGGACCCCAATATGCTCCAGTGCTGTGCCTGAAAGCTCACTCCCTCTCCAACAACTGCGATAGTTCCTGCACAGGTCAAACTCCAACAGGTTCTGGCTGTATTCCCACCTGTGCAACTTAAATAAGGCTATTTTCTCACCCTTTGCCACTACTGGACCATTTTTAAAAATGATAAGCAAATCTCAGCAGTGCACAAACCCACTAAGCTGAGCTGAGGCATGCTTAAAGTGACAAAGGCTTAGGAGTGCTTAGTGGTGCGCAAATCCACTGGGCTCAGCTGAGGACTGCTTAAATGTGACTGCTTAGCAATACTCAAACTGGCTAAGCGAAGTTAAGCATTGCTATGTATTGCTCAGACAGGTCATGTTTAAGCATTGCTTAGCTTGGATCAGCAGTGCTTAGAAAAATGAAGGTAAGGGGAAACAAGACTTTGATGTAATAACATAAATATATATATATATTGACATTAATTACTCATTATTGATATTTTATTATGTGTTTGTATTTTACTTTACATGACCTCACCCTATGTCTTTAATTGCATTATCTTGGTGTGTGACTGAACTGTATTGGACACTTGTGCTTAACTGGAGGTTTTCCCCTCATATCTCCACTGACACTGGGATTGTGGACCAGCTGCACTAACCTGGTTGACAAATATCAATAACTACGGCAATAAAAAAAATGGAAATAGAAATAGAAATGCTTTCCGATGTAAAAGCTGAATGGCTTGGCATTGGAACCGTGCACCTACTGCCCATGAAGCCATGACTCTAACCATTCAGCTAACTCTGCTGTGAAGATTTCAGATATACATCTCTGTATAGCTTTTCATTACTTTTAAGCACTGCTGAGCAATGCTCTGCACCACGCATTAGAACTGTGCACCTACTGCCCATGAAGCCATGACTCTAACCATTCAGCTAACTCAGCTGTGAAGATTTCAGATATACATCTCTGTATAGCTTTTCATTACTTTTAAGCACTGCTGAGCAATGCTCCACACCACGCAAACATTCTAGCTATGCTTAAACTTGAAAATAAATAAATCAATCAATAAATAAATAAATAAACATAAAAGGAAAACTCACATTGGACATTTAATTTCCATGCCGTATGGCACTCTGACAGTACAGGCAGTGTGTTACGAACACTGTAACACACCACCTGTATGACATATATAAATAACTAAAGTCATAAGTGTCCGAGGACATCTTCTTTAATCTTTTCATGCAGGGGGTGTGTTACAGATACTGTAACACAACCACTGTGTGACATAACTAGATAAATAAATTCATAAGTACGAGGGCACTTTCTTTAATCTTTAAGTGCTGTATGGCACTTTGACAGTGCAGGAGACATGTTACACATCTGTGAAAACTGTAACACACTCCCTAGCACTGATTCAGTAACCGTGTACATGGATCTCCCTAAGTAGAGCACGTTCACTATTCCTACATGGGGTTTATTAAATCTGGGGGATTATCTTTTATGTATATCTGATTTTCAATTTTATTTTTTGTAATAGAACAATGTCTCCCCTAACCTCTTTATCTTTTCTTACATTCTTCTCCTTCTAATAGGATTTGATGACCTCTCAATGTTCCTCATAATTGTTTTATTTTATTGTCCACCCCTACCCTACTTTATCTTTTCTTGTAATTTTCTCCTTCTTATAGGATCAGATGACCTCTCAATGTTATTCATAATTAATAGTTTTATTTTTTTTGTCAACCATACCCTACATTCCCTGATGCTGTCATCAAGTATAACCCTTACTCCAGGCCTCACCTCCATGATGAATATTGTTTTTTTTTTTTACAGCTGCCTATTCTCAGACCCCTCTTCTCCATCTCAAGCCGCTGGATCCCTGCCATAAGGTAGTTGCATGAGCACAGATTTACCCTGAACATTGGCTTTTTATCACTTTCTGATGTTCTCTTCCCATGTTCTTCTCACTAATACATTAAATGCCAACCAAGTGCTTATGCTGCAGTCTTTTTATATTATAGTATTCCCTTTCATTGGCTCACCCTCCCCAATGCCAAACAACAGCCTGATGCATCAGCTTCATTTGTGGTGGGCAGTATCCTGTAGGGAATATCAATTGCACAGTTCTGCAGGTAAATATAGTCACCAGTTGTGCTATGATATTGTACTCATTTGGGATGTCTGCCATCTGTTCCTTTTACTGTGCAGTTGTCAAAAGTGGATACTTATAAATAACCTATATAAAGCATTCATATAATAGTCTACATATCTAAAGTAAGGACAATGACTATAAGTGGTTGTTAATGAGTAAAAGAGAATTATAAAGATAATTTGAATGGTTTTTCTACTCAAACTTGTAACCTCGGAATGGAATTGGTTTACTTGCAGTTTATATTATTAATATAATTAATTCTTTATTCTTAGTGTCTATGTTAAATAAAATTAGTTTTTTAATTTAGGGAACTAGATTATTATGAAAATCATGGAATTACAACTAGCAATACAATATGTAGGGGACTGGTATAAGATGTCCCCTGGGATTCAGTAAACTTCCTACATGGAAGGGACAGTTCCTGTGCAGCACGGCAGCACGCCATCCATATTCATGAAGGTGTGCTGCAAAACGGACATGGTTCTGTGTACTAGTGCAGGGGGCGTGTCTGAGAGCAGTGCTCTCACAATACACATGCCCCCTGCACATTGGAAATGCCATACAGCAATTTAAAATTAGCAAGAATGCTCATAACACCACCAACCCGTCAGGGTAAGAAATCTGGACAAAGCCATAATAGACAATCATCCCTACCAAGCCAAAAGTTGATAGAATAAAAAGTTTAGGATAAACACATAGCACACCTCCCAAGCAATCAGAGTAAGGAATCTGGACAAAGCCATAAGGGACAATCATCCCTACAAAGCAGAAAGTTGATAGAATAACAGGTTCAGCATTAGCATGGATGTTTTGAAGGTACAAATAAAAAACACAACAAATACATTTTTTTATATATGCAATAAAGCATAGCTGCATGGTGTGCCAGTTGCTTAGCTATGCTTAGCCCAGCTGAAATGGCGTGATAAGTTAAAAAGCAATAGACCTCCAGCATAAGCATAGGTGCAATAGTGTAGCGGTTAGAGCATATTCCTTGCATGTAGTCATTCACAGTTTGAGCCTCACCAAAGTAATTTCCATTTTTGTATGTGTAAACTTTACAAGTGTAATTTTTTGTATATTTATGTAAGAAGTAACTTATTTTTCTCAACCAGAGTAGTATATTAGGCCCAGATGTGAGGTGTCAGTGTAATAACGTAGTGAAACTCCTATATAAACACAAGTGCCCCATAGAGTATAGCCGCACAAGAATAAATTAATCACAGTACATTGGGGGATGTCAGGGAATGCAACTAAATCTATATTGTGTAATGAATGATGAATCAATTCCATACAGGTGGTAGACCAAAATAATAAAATATAAGCAATGCTAAGCATTTCACGGCTATGTTGACAGGGTGTAAGCATTGTGTAGATATGAATACTAAGCAATGAATAGCTGAGCTAAGTGGATTTGCCCATTGTTAAGCAATGCTGAACTTGCCCCTTTAAGCACTACCAACCTTAGCTAAGCAGGTTTGCCCATAGCTTAGCTTAGCTCAGCATTTTCAAAACCATCCAATCATGGCAAAGGGTATGAAATTGGCTATATTTAAACCCCGCAGGCAGGAATACAGCTTATAACTGGTTGTAGCTCTCCACTGCAGGCAGTATGGCAGGTGTTGGAGAGGGCATGCACTTTCGGGTGCAGTGCTGGGGCATACAGGTGTCCAAGGTCATGGTAAGACTCCTGGTAAAAAAACATGATATGAGACTGCTGCAGGACCAGTACCAGGGCTCCCAATATAAAGCGGAAGCCTGGGAATGTCTCACCCATGATCTCACCAGTGCCACTGGTATCCCTCGGACTGGTGAGCAGGTACGGCACCACTATGCCGACTTGAAATGGAGGAAGAGGGAGCTCTTGGAACAGTGGGTACAAGAAGCAAGAAACAGGGGGGATGTCCCAGCAGTGTATAAATATTCATAGCAATAACTGTTTACCAAAGTCCAGCCTGTGTATGTGATGGATAGGTATGCATAAATGTTTCTCTATTTTCATTAGAGCTGCAGCTGAGCAGGCTGTGAACCAGGAAGCCCATGCCAGCAGGTTGCAAAGGCTGTGTCATGAGGCTGGTGAGTAACAATCCTGCTTGTAGTAGTCATACCAAATAAATATGAAGGAGTAAAATGTCACCTGTCAGTCTAAAAAATACGTTTGTTTTATACTGAATAAACCAGATGATATGACAGTAATAGCCCATATAGGTCATATTTAAATAAAAGTGTAACTGCCTGGCTATAAAGTTCTAAATCCTGGACTGGTTGTGTTTACTCTAGTATTGCGCAAACACATGCAAACCCACTTACAACTGCTTAAAAGTGCCTTAATCACTCTGAATCCAACAGCCTTTGTTCTGCCCACCAACAAAATAATCAGTCCTTGCAAATCTTAACCCAGGAGCCTGCATACCATAGCCTCAGCAATTTACCACTAAACCATCCAAGGCTGTAGATATGTTTGATGTTTTCTTAAACATATCATTCAGCACAGTCATTCAACAGTGTATATATATATATATATATATATATATATATATATATATATATATATATATATATATACACACATATGGCAATATCAAGAATTGTTCTGAGCAACTAGACAATGGTACCTCCCAGACTGAGCTAACAAATAATGCCAATAAACTGGCTGGCATCTTGAGTACCCCTCACCCCCTAAAAGACCATTCGCAATATCAGTACACTGCCAGGCACCTAGTATTACTGCAGCACAGGTTACAACACCACTGTCCAAGGCCAAGAATACAGCTTCTATGGGATCTGAGAATATCCCTGGCTGTGTTCTACATGAACTACAGAGTGACCTGGCACCTTACCTGTGTGCCCTGTTAAAGCACAGCCTCACCTCAGGCTTTGTCCCTACTGAATTGTGCACTGCTACAGTCGGTTACCTATTATATTCTCGAAAGCCAACGCTGTCAAATCCGACATTGTCGACACGAGAATAGTGAAAGTGCAGAACGTGGAAAGGGTAAACAGAAATCTCCGTAAGGGGATATTTCCATTTACTTCAATGTAGTGCAGTCTTGGAGTTAGTATATTTAAGTAGCAGGGGTTGTGAGTGGTGCAGGGGGCTTGCCCCCCCCTGCCTACACCCTTTAGATTTTCTTTTTTTTTACATTGTTTTGTGAACATTCGAGATTTTTTATGGTTTGGTCATTAAAGGTCGACCTTTAGTGATTTGCACCATTAAACTTTTGATGTTCTAATATAGACCCGCTACAGTCATCCCTCCTGACAAACTAGGTGTAACTACAGATCCTGGGAAATACCGTCCCAACTGCCTGACAAGTCTGTTATATGAAGCTATGGAATGCATCATCATGCACCTAATAAACATGGGTATGGGAATCTGCAGACTCAGGATCCCACACAGTTTACCTTTGTGGAGGGTAGGTCATACTTGCTCATTCAACCTGGTCAACCTCTTGCCGTCAGTCAGTTGAGCTGTGGATGAAGGCAAGGTGACATCTACAGCCTACATTGATCTTGCCAAAGTCTTTGATAACATTCCTCACTCACTAGGCTCAGCATCAACCCCTATATCACTAGGTGGGAATAGAGGCACAAACACAAGGGTAGATTGGACATACTGCTGTCATACATTGAGACAGTTGCAGATGTCTCTGGGTTTGTTGTAACATCCTTTATGAGGAATATGATGTTGGTAATACCAATAGATGTCAGTATTTACTGACTGCATTCCCCAGAGTCCACAACTGATATACCAAGGACACCAACTGTCTGGTGAACACACAAAACATGACAGGCAGACATGTGGCCAGTCTGTGGACAGTGTGCCAGTGGAGAGGTATGTCAGAGACATATAACTGTGAGTTGGGACATCACACAATAAATGCATGTCCACATAAACCCTGTCAAGCTATCAATCCACCATGTGTATAACAGCACTGATGGCATAGAATCTGTTCAGAAATCTGGGGATATGTCCCCATGTTGGTTGGTTGTTTCCATATGTCCTGTCCTGTGACATATTGCCACCCACTGTATGTGAATCTGTAGGCCACCACCTCTGTAATGTCCCTCACACAGGCAAGGAAATGGGGCAATCCCCGCATTAAGGAATGCTCTATATGTCGAGACTAGCAGCAGTGTCCAGGCCCACAGCACAATACAATGTGGGCACCTACATAGTGGTATGGCCATAGCAATACCTGAAATCTGCACATCTGTACAGAGGCAGACAGAAAGTAGATAGCCAAGAGGATATGCATCAGGATGAATGTAATGTAAGATACACGTCTGAAACTGAAAGGTATGCCATTACTACATGACAGCAGTCCCCAATGACATGTCCAAAGAACTTAGTAGTCTACAGTTAATATCAACATACCAGATCAATATCCAATAGGAGATACATATAAACATACAGCTCAAACACATGATACTCAGTACTCAGAGTTCAGATTTGCATGCAGGGGTGTATGGTTCCAGTACTACAATCTGCAATCTTTTCTTACTTGAAAAAGCACTGTTAAAAATACTAACATAATGATACCATATGTGTTAAACTATTTCTGTCAACCAGTGCACTGCAGCTGGTATAACATGCAAGTGTGACTGCATATAACTTGGGATACTACCCGTGTATGAAACAAATCCAAACAGAACAGATTGTCGTACTACCCATGTATATCCAGGTGTCCCATACAGTATACTCACACCCATTGCTACTGTAATGACAGCACATAGAAGCATATTATATACAGGGAATTAAGTACACTTATTAAATATGTCATTACCCTGCTATTTTATCAGTCTGGAATGTGACCACTGGTTACCAAGGCCAAGCTATGATTAGCAGGTGTAAGCAATGCTTAAATGTAAATGCTAAACAGATTTGCACACTGGTAAGCGAAGCCTACACGGTGTAAGCACCTATTCATTTAACCATACGTTAGCACCGCTTACCATTGGGCAAACCCATGCAGACCCGCTCAAAGCTGCTCAAAACTGCCTTAATCACTGTGTACAACAGTCCTTGTTCTGCCTAGCAACAAAATAAACAGCCCTTGCAGGTCTTCAACCCAGGACCTTACACACCATAGCATATGCATTTTACCAGTAAGCCTGCTCAGCTGTATTTTTTGAGGATGTTGTCTCAAACATACCCTTCTTTACAGCCAGTTTACAATAGGGAAGAGACAACTGTGCAATTAGGAAGAATTGGTACATATAACATACATCATAGAGAGAGAGAGTGAGATATGTAGGTAGATCCATATATGTGTACAACAATATATAGATATATTAACAATAAATACTGAGGTATATATATATATATATATATATATATATATATATATATATATATATATATATATATATATATATATATATATATATATATATATATATATATATATATATATAT
Organism: Protopterus annectens; assembly: GCF_019279795.1. NCBI lineage: Eukaryota > Metazoa > Chordata > Ceratodontiformes > Protopteridae > Protopterus > Protopterus annectens. The sequence goes on from NC_056726.1 coordinate 589,909,142, forward strand.
ATATATAAAATATGTTCCAAATTGTCCATACAAACATATGCTGCTGATAGACCATCCACAACTGGAGCAGCATACACAACTGGATACAAAAGCAGCAATGACACTCACATTTGCCCCCCCTCCCTCAGTCCAAATAAATGAGTGAACAGTATACTGCTACAAAATCATGATAGGCCATATACAATGGCCAGGCTTACAACAAGCTCTTTGCAAAACAAATAACATATCTGAACATAGCAAAGAGAAACACAATCAGCCAGTAATTCACACATTTTTATTATACTCTGATGCCTTGGCCAAAGCCTTCAAGGAGTAACCATCACCAGAAATGCATGCCTTAATCCCAAGAAGCAATTAACACCTAATTGCATAATTGAATACACAACCTCCAATTACACTGATCATTTAACCCCTATGGGATAAAGTATCACAGTTAATATTAATACATTGAAGTCTGCACATAACAATTATCCTTTTATGAAAGTTTCATCACACTGAGGAACAGGTGTTTTCAGAAACAATACCTTGAGACCCACTACTGTCCACATGGCGTGATTTATTCAAATGTAAAGCCTTAGGACTGACATATTTCTTATCAGTAATATGTCTGACATGTTCTAAAAGCCTAGTTTTAAAACATGTGTTACTGTCCCCCACATAAAGTATGTTACAAGGCCATCAAGAGCATTCCCTATACACCTACCTCTTGAATGTACAGACTTCAACATGTTTCCCAGCCATTCCCCTCAGCAGGAATTACATCAGTAAATTATGATAGACCAGTATACCTATCCAGCTACTACTGCATGACATCTGGATAAAGCCTGACATAATTAGTGGACAAAAGCTGAAATACATGGCCATACATGAAATATTGTTGTTATACACTGAGAAAGTTACTGGTGTTACAGGGTTTGTTGTAACATATCTTTTCTGAGGGATATAAAGTCAGAAAAAAATGGATGTAACAATGTACATAATTCAATCACCAGAGTATGTTACTGATTTGCCAAGGACAACACCTGTTTGGGGAACAGCCCATACATAACAGGCTAACCTGTGGCCATTATGTGGATGGCCCTACAGTTGAGAGCAATGCAGAGACAGAACTTTGTTGACTGAAAGCCATGCAGAAGTAGCATGTGCAGACAAACCCTGTTAAACTAGCAGTATTCCAAACATATAACAGCAATACTCACATTCTGCTCCTAAGTCCTGAACCTTCCCCACCATTTATTTGGCTTTTCTGCACAAGTATTGTAAGAGGTAGCAGCCCAAACAACTCCAGGATGTCTTCCTCATAAGTAATGGATAGGCCCAATGCCCACATGGAGTACTCATTTATAGGAGTGAGTTGCCCTGACATTGGCTACTGGAAGAACTACACAGCTGCTCTGCATGCAATTAGCAAGTGGGGCCATAGCATCTGGCCTCTCTGCAGTGGGAGATATCACAGACATACCTTTCAACTGTACAGATCCTCACAGAATGCCCACATTTTACCATCATGTATTTTTGTCTGTTCCTCCTGATATCTGTACTTTACTGGCAAATAGCTGAGGATTGAAGTCATCAAGTAATGACAAACACTTGAGTCTGAGACTCCACATCCTTAAGAATATTCACTGTAATGCTAAATGTATCATTCTATGAACTTCCTTTGTTTGTAGCTGGTATATTTAAATTATATCCCTATTTATCCCCCATCATTTTAGGCATTGTCCAGATGTGATGCTCTGAGGGGTTGTGAGGTGGGAACACAGCTCATGAGCATGACTCACCTGTGAGTGGACAGGCCATATATCACAACTGCAGTGGTGTCTGTCAAACAGTTTTGACTGTGCCACTTCTAGGCCTGTTAATAGGATGTTTTCCATATCCATGTTACCTGTGATTATGAGTATGGCACATGTTTACCTTGTAAAGCTAAGACACCTGTAGATGGCATGTGCATAGTAGAGTATGGTTTCAGACATGTGTTGAACTGCATGTGAGATAGTGACTTAATAACATTCAACTGCACAGTGTTCTGATGGACAATAAACACATTTGTGACTGATATCTGTAGTCACATACACATATACCTGTGATATGTCACCCAAATCATTGGCAGGTCTGTGAGCAATGGCATTGTAACATAATAGTCTACTTATGACTGTTGGACATCTTCCAGGTTATTACAGTGATGTCAAATACTACTGTGCAATCAATGTACTAATGTATGGTGCAGCTATATTAATACAGTATCAATATTGATGTCCCCTTTGACGCCCATTTATGTGTGCCATTGTCCAGACTTACTGCTGTAACAGGTTGAGAAGTATGATTGAGCAGCAAGATTGTAAATACAGTATGCCATACTTACATTCAATACAAATGTATACCAGGTATCCCCTGAGCACATGTATGTATGCATATGTTCAGCTGGAAGGCACAAAACTAATCACATGGGTTTCAAGCAGCCAGGTAAATAGGTTGTGCATGTTGCCCATGTGTGTTACATCAGTGCCAGTGCATACAATGGACATATATGTGTACAGCTACTGGTGGTTGCATTGACTCAATGCTGATGGGGGTACTGGAATAGGCATGATTATCAGGTATTAATCAAAGAAGTGTCCACCTGTGTTATAAGCCTCTGTCCATGCCTACCACTACCAGCTATATCAACACCTATATGCAGTGGATATCACATGTGCACACACCCCCATTGGAATGCCAGGTTTGTGTGCTGTATGACAATCAGACCACAGAAGATCATTTTATAATGTTTCCCATCTTGAATTTGACCCCTAACCTGTCCAATTGCATTGCAATACAATTAAAGGTGTTTCTAGGAAGGTGAGCAACTATTATCAAGTGAAGATGTGCCATGATGTTAGAGTCCAGACCAAGATGGAGGAATGCTGTAACCATCTCAAGAGGTGCATACACAAGTTTAAGGGTGTGCACACTCATTTAACTGGCTTATTGTACTGAGTATTATTTCCATATGTTTACACAAACTAGATTATGTTTCAATTGAATAGTACAGGCTATAGGTCACACTACAGGTGGGAATTGTTATGAAATGACTTATTGTGGTGTCATGTACCAATTGCACAAATACTAGGCAGTGTATCAGGGGTGTGTAGACTTTATAGCCACTGTAGCTATATGGACACAGCAGTACCTGACCTATATATCCAGCCTCCACCAAGGTAGAGTAATCCCCTTTGGTGGACAGCAGCAATACACAAACCATATAGTAGGTTGCTACATTGGCTGTACAGGGACACATAGGTGCAGGCAACAACTTTTAAGCAAGTCCACCTATATCTGAGCAAGAAGGTAAGTTCACAGGTGATGTTCTGTAAGGCTGACTATGACTATGAATCGGACATATCCACACCACCTAGGACAATTGCAAGCGTGTCTCCACATATGTTGTAAGTCGCAGATGAAAGAACACAATTCACTCTGCACTAGGAGTAAAGAATACCTCATACGCACATACTGTGGATATAGGCAACCTGCATCATGCAGGTTAGGTGGGAACACTGCCACCCTTTCCACCCCAATTGTACATGGAGATATGCACATCAACCACACTCTTCCCCACAACAATGGTGAGGATGTGCATATTGCCTACTGATAGAAACAACAGCATATCTCCATGGGGCATATGGACATCAGTGTCTGCCTCTTACATGGACTCAGGCATGTGCTCAGAGCTCCATCACATGCCACAGTCAAACACAGACCTGCCACAATACACACACCATCCACATGGAAGATGACCAGTGTCAACCCTCTACACAGAAATGAATAGAGGATTATACAATCAAGTGTCCAACATTGGGGGGAACAAGAGCTCAGGGACAGGCGTATAATGCAAGCTGCTATAGCCATGATAGCTTGAAGGTTTCTGGGGTAGTCTGTATTATTTGCAAGTAATAGCCACTTTTGATGTGCATTTTGACAACCGTATGAGTTCCTGAGACCTTTTCATGTTCATGCTTCCAGGTAACATGCAAAGCAGTATTCTCTGTTGGGGAAACAGACATCATCACTCAATATGTGATTGGAAATTATGCCCTGTCATGTGGATGGAGAACAGAAGATGTGCGGGAGAGGACTGCCCTCTGAAGCAGTGTGGTCCACAGGGTAAATGATGCCATACTGAACAGCAGAACTTACATGCATGTTCAGCATTGGGCCACCAACCTCAAATGTCATGCCCTTCAATGGGCTGCTGCTGCAGCAAGGGACCGACTAGACACAGGTGGGGGCCCAGCCATTCAGCTAACACTGACACCCACCAAGGAGCTCCTCACCACACTTGGCCCACATGCTGAATGCACAGGCCATGACGCTAAGGGAAACATTGTGGAGGTTGGTTGCACACACACATACATTGGATGAGGAGCATACAGGTAAGGGTCCAGTGGGGATTAGTAACTAATGTATCAGACATACATGTATCTGTATTGTATCTACATGCATGTGTCAGGTCTGATTGCAGCTGTGGATGGGTTTTTTTAATGCACAAATGTGCACATCTGTGGTGAGGACAGAACATTGTGTATTATTGCGGTTAGTACTGTAGATGTGCAGACATGCTGCATCCATCCTATACCAAGGCCACATGTGTATCTGCTGGCAATAACCCTCTCTCACAACTACCTAGGACCATCTTGTCTGCATATGGACAGCAGCCTGTAGCTGGTACTTATTACATTGTTCTGTTGTTGCAATACCTCAGGCATGTGAAGTGCATGCAATTTACCATACACACAACCATCAGTAATAGCTATATTGCTTTATGTAATAGCTATATTGTTTGTTGTGCATGTTCACATGTGCTGTGGTTAACTGTATTGCATCACAGTGGTCACCACTGGGGCTTATATGAAATGAATTCAACATTCCTGTAGCATACCTCAAAACTTGTCAGTGCCAAGACGTCTGGACAGAGGCCACCAAATTGTGCCGGACAAATGTCCTAAGGTAAAGTCATGCATGACACATTACTGGTATACAGTGGATATAAATTGTGTACACACCCCTCTTAATATGCAAGGTATACCTGTTGCATACTAATTAGTACCACAATATGACAGTCCACACCTCTTCCAGCCTTTAATGTGACCCACAACAGGTACAGTTCACTTGTAAAACCAAGCATCTGTACTCATGTATTGCACCTACAAGGCAGGCCACATGTGAGGGTGGCAGACATCCTATCAGCATGATGTTTCAGTCAGGTATGATACCTCCTGCTGCCATATTTGTCTGTACACTCACTGTGGGCTCTTTGGCTATAATATCACATATGGGCATTGTTAAGGCACACAGACCACTTTCAACCATGTTTATGTTTCAAGCATATGGAAATTCCAGACATACAGAGGACTATACAATGGTTTAACCTGCTGCATGTGAGGCAGGTGTTGTCACCACACTGTATAAAGTAATGGCAGCAGGAGGTGGTCACTAGTCGTGTATGGTATACACATCAAAATGGTATATGCCACACATGATATGACCCTCATACACACACAAATAGTTGCCAGCATTTAGATTAGAACTCCTACCTATCTCGGTATTCCTACTATAGTGCTATGCAGTTATCAGATGCACCACAGAGCTTATACATTTCCACCTCTTCCAAAGGTACTTTCAAGGTGGATGACATCAACAGGTCTACTACATTAGAGTGAAGGGGAGTGAAATGGTAGTGCATAGATCAAAAGTGGCATGAGCCAGATAGTACATAATTCACACACACATTTACACACACACTTGCCAGTATTGGGATTAGAACTCCTGCCTATCTAGGTATTTCTACTTTAGTTTTACACAGTCATAAGACATGCCACAGAGCTTATACATTTCCAACTCAAACAATGGTACTTCTGAGGTGGATGACATCAATAGGTCTACTAAATTGGAGTGAAGGGAAGTGTAAAGGGTAGTACACAGGTCAGAAATGCCATGAGCCAGATAGTACATAATTCACACACACATATACACACACACGTACCAGTACTGGGATTAGAACGCCTGTCTATCTAGGTATTCCTACTATAGTGTTACGCAATTACTGCAAGCACTACAGAGCTTACTGAACTTTCACAAAACCAAAGCTGCTGATAACTGCACAGCTGTGGTAAAGTACTACAGGTGGCAAACATTCTGCCTTCTTTTCTATCCGTACATCATGCTAGTACTTTCTGTCTTGCACTTCAGCTAGCATTATGGATTGGTGCTTCACCAGGTTATTTTATCATGAAGTGTGGCACACCTGTGAGCCATCAGCAGTACTTGTTCATCACAGATGTCGCCCTAGTACTTACTAGTTATGTTCACCCCTCCTGGCATGTTTGAAGGGTGGTTATCTGTGCTTTCACCCATTGACCTGGTGCACATGTCCAATCTGTGGCACTGTTGGAAGTGCCACATGTACACAGACAACCCTCCCCTCTAAACTCGAAACACTTAGATCTGAGATGGTTACCGATATATCACCCAATGTGGGCATATGCACTCTCCAGCAAATAATGGACTAGCAAGTTAAGAGGATAAGATCAACACATGCACCACACCATGTTGAACACATAGCTCACCATGACACTCACTTTGACAGCCATGACATACACTGAAAACCCACACACCCACCTTCACAGAGGCACTCAATGGACATCTACCCAAACAGCACAGACTAGCAAGTCAGGCACCCACTCATATACCATGACATGGCAGATGTCAAGGGACACATATTTAACCTATAGTGTGCTCCCAAACTAAGCCCCTAAGGCTAACCACTTGCACAATACAGTGATCATGGGTAACTCAATACTAAGGCACACACATCCCACTCACTAGGTTGAATATGGAGCAGGTAACAGCCAAATATCAATCACATGCCAGCATCTAACACATGACACAGCTAGTCATGTCACTCCACAACAACTATGAGTATCACTCCATATCCATGTGGGTGTGAATGAATTGGGACACACCTCCCTGGACTTCATGATGGGATACATGGTTGAACTCTCTAACTATGCAGTTCAGGCAGGTGTGACAGTAGCCCTGGGTAGTGTACCGCTGTCACCCAGAATGATGCTGCGGTACTATCAATAGATGGTTGACTACAACATTGGCTTACGTGTTATGTGTCATTCTCAGGGGATCCAGGACCACTCTGAGTGGGATGGCATGATTGCCAGAACCCAATGACTTGCCATGGATGTCCTACATCTGTCACCGCCAGGTTGCCAGGTACTGGTTATGTGTCTTGCCACCCCTATGGTGCCTTATTGGGCAGTGTTCTTAATGTTATTATCACCATAACAGCTACACACATATGCAATCTGAGGGTCATGCTGCTCAACAGTGGACATCTAACTGTCAGGATGGAGTCATTCATAGCAGTTGTTGAAGTGGACACATGTCTGCTGTAGTGGAGAGGTGGTTCACAGCAGCAGACAGCAGACCTGCAGTATCAGGCTATGACATATTCCACAGCTGTCAGCCCCCTAACATGGACCACACCACACCTCCACAGGTGGTTTTGCCTCCATATTCATTATGGATAGGAGCACCTCCAGACTAACATCCCACCATAATGCATTGGAGATACTTCTGGTACAACTGCCTTTGGGTAATGGTGTTATCCGGACCATAGCCTTCTATGGGTCCTCATCTATGTCCCTCGACTGTCAATGCACATTCCTCAACACCCTGCCATCTCTGATGGTCCAAGGCAACACTGACATAGTACGAGTCTTCAACTACCCCTCCATCACCTGGGGAATGTAGCCAATCACCAGTACAGTGGCCCAACACTTCTGGGATTCATCATTTTAATTGCCCTAGACCAGCTCATACTGACTTATGGTAGAGGATGCAACAACCATGACCTGTGTTGACCACTTAAATATGGGACCACGGCTCATCCCCAGATACCAATCCCTGCATGGTGAGATTCACACAGGCTGTAATCAACACGGAACTCAACATGTCAGCCACAACCCCCCCCCACACAAAGATAACCACCTGAAAAAACTCTACAGAGCTAACTTTGCAGCCATGAAAACAGAGGGAGGACACTGTTGCAGGGAGAGGTGGTGTCCCATGACTGCTGAACTCCCTTATTAGCCTATCCCTTATGGAGTTTCCAACCAACATCTATGGCAGCAGAGATGCAGCAGACACTGACAACAGTCACAACAACCATGATAGTCACATCAACAACCTCCACAGCATTAAGCACAAGTGCTGTGAGTTACTGCACAAAGCTAATACCTATCCTGAGACAACAGATATTGGCCACAGTCTTGGCAACACATTCAGTGCCAGCTTTACCTCTCTTTCCCCCCACAAGTGAAGTGCTGAGTGAATGTGTTCTCACATGCTGTATCCCATGTCCATTTTAGGCATCTGTGTGTCACCAGGATGTGGCCCTGCAGCAAGGCCACAGGGTATGGCAGTGTGGTGACACATCCACCATGTCATATGCAGGGTACAGTATGTGCACAGTAATTCCCAGTCCATAACACAGTGATTGCTTATGCCTCAGATTATAGGGCTGAGGGTTGTACATAGGTACATGTTGATGTACAACATCTGTTGTAGAATGAAGACTGGTACATGTTCTGGTTTGGACACACCTCTGATTGCTAATAACCACAGCCACAGGGGATATTCATCAACCAAACACACTGGGGTTACTATTCATACACACACATACACACACACACACACACACACACACACACACACACACACACACACACACACACACACACACACACACACACACACACACACACACACACACACTTGCCAGTACTGAGATCCATAGGTTCATTGCTTCATAGGTGTGTAGTAGGTGAATGGGCCTGAAGGCTCTACAAGGCTAGCCCAAGGGAATACCTTGGCATCAGGCCACTTGACAATAGTCCCCAGTATGGCTCAGGGGTATAGTCACTGGAGTGGTCCCAGGGGTGGATATTGTATTCCCCATCCACTCATCCAGGTTTCTATTATGTGTGGCCAGTGATGTACATTGCTTCCCATGTATGTGATCTATATTCCATAACATGGACAGTGTCTAGGTTGTGTGCATGTCACACATGTTCTTTGACATGTGAAAGTGTGGTTGAGGTCTCTGGGGTATGTTGTGTGGACAGATTGTTATCTTCTGATGTAGCATTCCTGACCTCATTTAGTGATACCTGGCTATGTAATTGAGGTCATGATTGCTCCTACATTGACACTATGATATGGGTATTCAGTGGAATTAGGGGCGTCTGTCCATACAGGGCATGTGTATAAGACAATGTATTCCCTTTGTGGGGTTTGATTGCAGACTCTACAGTTGTTGCAGGCGTCCAGTGGGGAACATGGCAAAAGGGCCACTGTACACATTTATTGGGCTACTGAGGGGATGGAACAGGGTGCCATGTCCTTTTGCTTATAGGTTCATAGGTTCATAGGTAGGTACTAGGCTATCTGCCCAAAGGCATTTATAAGCCTAGCCAGAATGTGTTGGCTTTCACCACCCCTATAGATAAGTTCCCTCTGCCTCTGTCCAGTAAAGCTACTGAAGTGATCCCGGGGGTAAACCTTCTGTTTCCCATCCACTCGTCAAGGTTTCTCTTGAAGAGTTTTAGCGAGGAACTCTGCCTAATGTAGATTGGAATCTTGTTCCAAAGCATAGGAAGTCTCTGGGACAAGAATCTATCCCTCCAGCACATCCTATTTATTGTTGTAGTGAGGTTTAGATCCCTAGAGCGTGTGGCTTGATGGGATAAGGTTTTCTTTAAGTGGAACATGTCCATCAATTCTGGGTTGGACATGGCCTTGTATGTCAGGCAGAGATCACCTCTAAGTAGGTGGTATGCAACCGAGTACAGCTGGTGTTTCTTCAGTCAAGTTGTATAGGGCATCTGTTTGAGGCCATTAATCCTCTTGGTGAGGTACTTCTGTGGTCTTTCCAGCTGTTGCAGGTGTCTTGTAAGGTACATCCCAAATGGGGCATTGCACTCTATGATGGGTCTGATGAGTCATGAGTAGAGGGGCACAATGACCTCTTTTGATCTGGATGTGAACCCTTTTGTGATTAGGTGGGCCACATAGAAGGATTTTCTAATCACTCTGACAATGTGATTATCAAAGGAGAGATTACTGTCTACTTGGGTCCCCATATCCCTTATTACGTTTTACGTATTTAGGGGACTACCACCTATGTGGTAGTTTGTGGGTACTTTGTTTTTTTCCAAAGGGGATGACTATGCACTTTTTTGCATTTAGCTTGAGGCCATGATTTTGACACCAGTTATCCGTCTCAGTGAGACCCTTTTGAAGGATGTCAGTGTCAGCTGGAGAGTCAATTATAGCCCCTAGTTTGCAGTCATCTGCAAACTTGGTCAGCCATAGTAATCCCATGCTTGCCTGTACCTCTGAGAAGTATATGCCGAACAGGAGGGGTCCTAGGACTGATCCCTGGGGAATGCCACTTGTAACTGGTTTAGAGTCGGACGTAGCTCCCGCAACTCTCACCATGTGGGTTCTGTTCGTGAGCCAGTTGGCAACCCATCTTGTGACATAGAGGTTTATGTTCAGGCTGGTAAGCTTGTCTATAATACCAAAATGGGGAATGGTGTCAAAGGCCTTTGTAAGGTCTAGGTAGGCTTTGTGTACCACCTTTCCCATGTCTATAGCCTTGGTAACTGTCTCAAAGAAATCCACCAGGTTTAGGAGGCATGATCTGCCCTTAACAAAGCCAAACTTGGTAGGGTCCAGTGTTTGGAGGTTCCCAATGTCTCTGTTAATGAGTTCCACGATGATGCGCTCCATAGAGTTCCATGATGATGCACTCCATAGCCTTGCAGACCAAGCTAGTCAGGCTTAGGCGATAGTTCCAGGGGTCTGTTGTGGCTTTACCTTTGTGCAGTGGGAATAACCATTACTGTACGCCACTCTATGGGTATGCAGCCTGTGGAGAGGCTGAGTTTGAACAGTGTGTTTAGGTGAGGAGTTAGTTCATCTTTGAGCTTGTGTAGGACACAGCCTTGAACACCATCCAGTCCCACTGATACTATGTTTTTGGATTTTGAGAGGGCTGCTTTAACCTGAATGTCTGTGATTTCAGGGGCTCTATATTCTTCTGGTATGGTTATGGGCCCTTTTGGGGATGGGAGGGGGGTGAAGTTTGCACTGAACCTGTCTGCCAGGATGTTGGGGATATTGGTCGGTTCAGTGTATTTAGTGCCATATTGCACTAACTCTGAGCAGATCTGAGCATTGCCACTTAGATTCTTGACATAGCTAAAGAATGCCTTGTGGTTATCTTTGGAGTCTTTGGCACTTTTTCTTTCGAAGCTCGCCTTGGATGATTTTATGAAGGATCGTAGTTTCTTGCTGATACTGATCGGGGATGTCTTCCCTTCTTGGGATTTTACTCTTTTCTGTACAAGTTTCCTTCTTCTATTGTATAGCTTGTTTATGGCAGGGGTCCACCGGGCTGGTTTCCTTTTCTCGGAGGAGTGAGTCTTGCTTGGGATAGCATGATCCATGCATTCTTGTAGGTGCCCATAGAATGCATTAGTAAAGGATTTTGCAGCTTGGACAGCTTTATCCTTTAGCATGGGGGCTTTGAAACTTTCCACCTCGGTCTTAAGTAATGTGAAGTTTGCTTTTGAAAAGTTTTTCACAGTGGTTTCTTTGTCCGGGGGTGAGGGCGGAATGTGGATATCCAAAGTGTTTTGTTTACAGTCAGATCTAACCAGTGAGGGGTTGACCTCTGGTGTGGAACACCGGTTGCCCATGTTGGTGATGACCAGGTCCAATATGTTGCCACCTCTGGTGGGAGTGTTGACCAGTTGATCCAAGGCATTTCAGTTTATAAATTCTAGGAAATGTTGGGCAAGGGAATTAGTACTTGAGTAGTTCTCCCAGTTAATGTTTGGGTAATTGAAATCACCCAATATTAGGGTGTTTGGTAGGACCTTTATGTTTCCCAGTGTTTCCAGGAACACAGAATGACAGTCCTGGGATATGGTGGGTGATCTGTAGCAGGCTACAATTTGAATTGCAGTTTTGCCCATTGTTAGTTGCACGTGGATGATCTCTGAAGCATCATGCTATGCCTGGAGGTGTGGGTATCCGTGATGAATATGGGTACACCCCCACCTTTTGTATTTTGGTCTGTGTTCTGTGGCCGAGATGTATGGTATGAGTTGTAGCCTGGTAGTACTGGAGTGCTCTCTGGAGCCTTAAACCAGGTTTCTGTTACTGCACATATATCATAGGTTCATAGGTTCATAGGTTCATACTAGGCTATCTGCCCGAGGGCATTTATAAGCCTAGCCCATAATTTTGTGGCTTACGCCACCCCTTTAGTTTGGAGAAACTATGCCCATTATTTTGCTGTGCCTCTGTCGAGCAGTGACACTGAGGTAACCCCTGGGGTGTATCTGCGATCTCCCATCCATTGGTCAAGATTCCTATTGAACAAGGCCAGCGAGGTGCTCTGCCTCACATAAACCGGGATTTTGTTCCACAGCATAGGGAGTCTTTGGGTGATGAATCTATCCCTCCAGCACGTCCTATTAATAACCGTGTCGAGGTTTAAGTCTCCCGCCCTTGTGGATCTGAGGGATCTAGATTTTTTGAGATGAAGCATGTTCATCAAATCTGGGTTTGACATGGCCTTGTATGTCAGGCATTGGTCACCTCTGAGCAAGTGGTAAGCAACTGAATATAACTGCAGTTCTTTCAGTCGGGCAGCATAAGACAGATTTTTGAGACCCTTTATCCTTTTGGTGAGGAACTTTTGTGGCCTCTCCAGCTGCTGCAAGTGTCGGGTCAGATACATTCCGAATGGGGCATTGTACTCGATCATTGGTCTGATGAGTGATGAGTATAGGGAGACTATGACTTCCCCTGATCTAGATGTGAATCCCTTCATGATAAGGTGGGCAATGTAGAAGGTCTTCCTAACTACTTTAGCAATATGAGTGTCGAATGAAAGGCTACTGTCAACCTGGGTTCCCAGGTCCCTGATAACTTCTTCTGTGTTCAGGGGATTGCCACCTATATGGTAGCAAGGGGTAACCTTATTTTTCCCAAAGGGTATGACTATGCATTTCTTGGCATTTAACTTTAGGCCATGGCTCTGGCACCAGTTATCCCTTTCTGTGAGACCCTTCTGAAGGATATCTGTGTCGGATGTGTTTTCAACTACGGCGCCCAGTTTGCAGTCATCTGCAAACTTTGTCAGCCATAACCCTCCTGTGTTTGCTTGTACTTCAGAAAAGTAGATGCCAAACAAGAGTGGGCCCAGGACTGAGCCCTGTGGGACACCACTTGTGACAGGCTTTGAGTCTGACATGGCGCCAGCAACTCTGACCCTGTGGGTTCTGTCACTCAGCCAGTTTGCAACCCATCTTGTAATGTATGGGTTTACATTTAAGTTGATGAGTTTTTCAATGATACCCGAGTGGGTATTGTATCGAAAGCCTTCGCCAGGTCTAGGTAGGCTGTATGGACTGCCTTTCCCTCGTCAATGGCCTTGGTGACTGTTTGAAAAGTCAAACAAGTTTAAAAGGCATGATCTGCCTTTGACAAAGCCAAACTGGGTTGGATCCAAAGTCTGCAAATTCCCTATGTCTTTATTTATGAGATCCATTATGATCCTCTCCATGGCTTTGCAGATAAGGCTTGTCAAGCTAATGGGACGATAATTTCCAGGGTCGGTGGAGGCACCGCCTTTGTGGAGTGGGACCACAGTCGCTGTGCGCCACTCCCTGGGTACGTATCCAGAGGTGAGACTAAGATTAAACAGCTGTCCTAACTGTGGGTTTAATTCCTTGTTGAGTTCATGAAGCACACAGCCGGGGACACCATCAGGTCCCATGGATGCTGTGTTCTTTGCCTTGGAGAGAGCAGTTCTCACCTAGGCGTTAGAGATGTTTGGGGGGCTACAATCATTTGGTATAGATATCTCTCCTTTAGGGGGGGGGAGAAGTTTGCACTGAACCTGTCAGCCAGTATGTTGGCAATGCCTGTTGGATCAGTAATCTTCACATCATTTTGAACTAATTCTGAGCATATCTGGGAGTTTCCTCCTAGGTTTCTGACATAGTTAAAGAATGCCTTATGGTTGTCTTTAGAGTCCTTAGCTATTTTTTTCTCAAAATTAGCTTTGGATGATTTTATGAGAGCTCTTTGCTTTTTACTTATAGTGATCAGCGGTGTCTTACCTTTTAAGGATTTTGCTTTATCTTGTAGTAGCTTTCTCCTTTTGTTGTAGAGTTTTTCATTTTCTCCATACTGAGGAGTGCCTGGAGTGTATGCATTTTGAGGTTTAGACTTCTGGCATTGAGTAGCATTGTCCTCAGCTTTTTGTTATTTGTGCTATTTACGGTGGTGGATTTGTCTTTTGAGCCTTACCTAAAAAAGGCACTATGGGGATGGCAAGTGCCTTTGCCAGTATTCGAAAGCCTAAGGGTGACAGGTGCAAGCCATCTCTAGTGAAGCAGCATGGCTTGTCGAGCATGTCATCCCAGGTGGACAGACACTGGATCCCATTTAAATGACACAAGAAACTTCTTTATACCGTGGTATCATTCTTGGTGAAGGCAGGATGCTACTCAGGGTCAGGGTCATACCGGTCTGGGCTACGTGATCAGAAAGCTCTTCCATGTCTCTATTCATGTAGTCCAGGGAGGTACGGCTTAGGTCATTCACACCAACATGGACAATGACAGGGTCGTATTTGTACTTGTTCTGGAGTGACCTGAGCGCTTGTGTTATTTGGCAGATCCTGGCACCCGACAGGCAGTTAACAGTAACCTTCTCCTTATTCAGCCTAGTGAGTGGGACGTCAGTTTGCCTGACTATAGAATCACCTATTACTAGTATGTTGGGTATGTTATTTTGCCTTAAGGGCTGTGATTGCATGGCACACTGGTTTTGTGAAGTATGTGTTTCATGGTTTGTGTTGGGGGGTGGAGGTTGCTTGGATGTCTGCTTTGGAGGTCTCTGTTGCTTTTGCAGATTTTTATTTAGAGCCTTCGAGTATGTTTTTGTGTATTTATGTGTGTTTTTTTGCTGGTGCTGGTTTAATGGGTCTATGTGAGACTGGTGGTGTGATGCATGTATTTCCCTTCTCCTCTTGACTGTCTGATCCAGTCTTGGGTTGATAGAGCTTAGCCTCCAGTTTGGCTGTATAATTGCATCTCTTGCATGTATTAGTGTTTGGTGGTAGGAGGAAAGGGTTGTCTGTGTACATGAGGCAGTTGCAACATTGCATCAAAATGACCAGATTTACCAGTTGGACTGGAGAGTACACCTGAAACTGCCCTTTTGACAAGCCTGGGTAGGTACAGTGAACTGCTTTACTGAATGGCTATTAAGGTCGAATAGAGACCTTTCTCCTTCTGTACAGCATACAGGTATCTAGTGCTAGGGTTTATAAGTGCTTGTTATGAGTTTTGAGCAAGTGCCAGGCTGAGAAATGAATGGCTTGAGTGTTTAAGTTAAAAGTTTGTCTAGTTCCAAGGAAAAAATTGAAGAGGAAACTTTGTGGAGCCGGGAATAGTTATACCCTAGCTAACCTGTGCTGCCCAGTGTGCAAAACTGGGAAAATGCAGTTTTTATAGCAGGGAAATGAAAGCGATAGAAATTAGCCCAAAATGGCCAATAAGCTACTAACTTCTGGGCTGAAACCACACCTCCAGGGATAGATAGGCTGCTCAAAGCTCCCGTCTCTCACAGGTGAACAGAGAAACTTCCTTCTATACAAGTAAGGTATGGGCAAACACAGAGATTTGTAACACAGACCTGAATTCAGCACTAACCTGAAAACTGGACTATACTAGCTTAGAAAAGCAGGAAACAAGTATTTGTTTTTTGTTTTCTTTTGTTTTGTTTTTTTCAGAAAATAAAGCAGATACAATCAAAAAACACTTTAAATGGACAGAAAAGGATACTTATTGTTATATATCTCAGATCAGAGTTGTAGTCAATGCCCCTAGTAATAAAGTAGGAAGAAACAGAAATACAGTAAAAGCAGATGAATAAAGTGCAATTTATATATATATATATATATATATATATATATATATATATATATATATATATATATATATATAAATCAATAGAAAACGAACAAACTGATTTAAACAAGTTACCCAATTAACCAGAAAAAAGCTCAAAACTGATCCCTGTTCCAGCAGTCTTAAATCAAACAAGGTCTAACTGCACACTCCTGCTACTGGGGTGCAGGGAAACTTCTCCAAAAAAGGATGGCCTGGATCAGTGCTCAGGTTATACAAACAAAGCTAGATTCAGCAGGCCCAAATCTGGTCTATGCTACAGCAAAAAGGCGCACCAATTTCAGAAAGAAACAGTTCAAATAAGCAGGCACAATAAGCCTGTGACCAAAAATTCCCAGCTCAGAAGGGCAGAATCCAGTCTCTCCTCCCACAAGAGTGCAGACCACAAACCTTCTTAATGTAGAATAATTGGCCTGAAGCCCAAGTGCTTAAACCAGAACTAATACAATTTTAGAATAGCAGACAATGAGCCTTTAATCAGCAATACCAAGCTTAGAAGGATGTAAGCTACCTGTCCTGCCACAACAGTGCAGAATACAAACCTTCTTAATGTAAAACAACCCTTATGAAGTACTTCAACCAAAAGACTTAGAATAACAGTTACAATTTAATCAGGCTACTACCAAGCAGTAATAAATGCAGCAGAATAAATAAAATTGAGTACTTTTAAGAAGAGGCAAAGGCAAAATAAAGTAGGAAGAAACACAAATACAGTAAAAGCAGATAAAGTGCACTTTTTTTGTTAGTAAAGTGCAAGGAGAGAGGAAGGAAGAACTTAAGTGGGTTGGCCTTCTCAGATCTTCTCTCTGTATTAAGTAGAGTGAACACTAGACTCAGAATATGATCTCACTGTACTCGGTTAAGTGAGCAAATGAGATGGACTCAGGAGGAGTATTCAAATACAGACTTACAGGAGGGGCAGGCAATTCCAGAGCCACTAACACTAACACCAAAACAAGAACAGGAAGGGTGGGTGGGGAAATAACTGCAGAGAGACACACAGCACACTATATTAAGTGAAACACGCAATTAGGTAACAGAAAAAATGAAATACAGTACTTTTAAAACTACAAGTTTGTACTTAACTTCAGCTTCTAATGCAGGTGATTGTAGCCAACCAAGTCTCTCAGAAGTTGAGCATAAAATGAATTCTGAAACTTTGTGGCTAGCACTTAAAGTACAGAGGAAGCCCTCTAGGCTAACAGTTAAATATCAGATAACAAAAGAAGTGAGAAGACCACCACCTCCTCTTATAGCAGAGAAACACATAGCACACTATATTCAGTGAAGCACACAATTAGGTAACAGAAAAAATGAAATACAGTACTTTTAAAACTACAAGTTTGTACTTAACTTTGGCTTGTAATGCAGGTGATTGTGGCCAACCAAGTATCTCAGAAGTTGCTGGATAACACACACTCAGTCAGGAGATGTAACACATCAAAGTACTTTCTGATGTCAGTGGCACTGTTGTGGTCAACAGGCATGTAGTCCAATGCTATTACACCATGAGTACTATTTGTGAGGCAATATGCAGGGGAACTATCAATATAGTGGTTGTTGCCTAGCCAAGTGTGTTTGTGTATGACACATGGGTGGAGAGTGGCATCTGAGTAATAGAAGGGTTGCCTATATTGTTCACTAATCCATACTGTCACATTTAGAGCTGTGGCTTGTCTGCACCAACTTCTCCAGTATTTGACATCTGTTGGCCTTGTAATGTGGACATTGTGACATATACTAGGTCCTCAGTATAATAATTTAGTAAAACCCAGCCCCTACTGGATCCTGTTATTACACAATCACACCAACCCCACACAGGATACTGATGACAGACACACACACTTGCCAGTACTGAGACTCTAACCCCTACCTAGCTATGTATTGCTACTACAGTGTACCACATTTATCACATGCCCCATGGAGCATATATGATGGATGTTGTCCCAAGGTACTTCTAAGGTGAGGAACATCACCAGCCCTTCTAAATACTGGCATTGGGTGATGTAGTGGATGAGAGATTTCAAAAAATATTTTACCCTGCACACACATTTACATTTGCCAGTGGTGAGGTCCAAACCTCTATCTAACAATCTTTTCAGACCATTATATTAAGCATTTACCACATGCATGACTGACCTTACATGTTTTAGGGTTGGCAACAGGTACTTCTAAGGTGGATGATATCTGCAGGACTGCTAAAGTCAGGCACTGAGATGTGTACTGGGTGTAAATTGAACCAAAATCTTTGAAGTATGGATATACATATGTACACTCACAAACACTTGCCAGGGATGAGATTTAAACCCATACATATGTAGTTAGTACTACATTGTTCCACATTTATCGCATGCACCATGGATCTTACACATTGGCGAACTGTGCCAAGGTATCTTTGAAGGTGAGTAACATCAGCAGCAGTGGTAAAGGAGGGGTAAGGGAAGTGTTGTAAGTGTGAATGCCCACAAAATCAGGTCTCTGTAAAGATACACACACTGTCTCACACAGAGACTCACATTTACACAGTTGCCAGGATCAGGATTGGACCTCCTACTTAACTAGTTTGCTATACTATAGTATTACATAGTTATCACATGCGCTACAGAGCTTATTGTTGGAGAGTTGTCCAAAGGTATCTTTGAAGGTTAGTTACATCAGCAGCAGTGCTAAAGGAGGGTAGAGGCAGTGTTTTAAGTGTGAATTACCGCAAAACCAGGTTTCTACAAGGATACACACACTCTCTCATACAAACACTCACATTTATACAGTTGCCATGATCAGGATTATAACTCCTACCTAACTAGTTTGTTACACTATAGTATTATGCAGTTATCACAAGCACCACGGTGCTTATATGCTGGTGAGCTGTCCAGAGGTATCTTTGAAGGTGAGTGATGTCAGCAGCGCTGCCAAAGGAGGGGTATGGGAGATTAAGTGAGTGTGAATGGCCTCAACCACATTCATCTAGAAATACAGACACACACACTCACACACAGCTTTACATTTGACAGGACTGAGATTACAACTGCTACATGGATACCTATTTGTACTGTAGTGTTACACAGTTATCAGAAGCACCACTGAAATTATAGGGCTGAGAGCTTACCAAAGGTATTTCTACAGTGAATGATACCAGCACATCATGTGATATAGGCCAATGGAATGTATAGTGGGTGGGACAGGCCTCATAATGGTATTCTCTCTGTCACTGTCTGTCTTTCTCTTCCCCACGTCTCTGTGTGTGTATTCCTATCCAATGTGTGTGTGTGTGTGTGTGTGTGTGTGTGTGTGTGTGTGTGTGTGTGTGTGTGTGTCTGAAGTATCAGTGATGTACAATCTGGTGTGTGTGCACAGACAGCTGCAAATAACCTATAACTGTAGTCCACTGTGTTGTGAGACATGGGCTTCATGTCTCTAAGTGTAGGAGCCTGCCCACTATGACCTTCTATATTGAGTTTGTGCATCCATTCCCAGGAGGGCTGGACTCCAGTTCAGGATTTTGTGTGCTACAGCTACACCTAGCAAACTGTTTCTGCAGGATATCTGTAGATAGGTTCTCAATATGGGGACACAATGGGCTTACCATACAGGGGATACTGTAACTATTGCTGTCTGTGCTGCTTGTGTGATATGTCTGGTTGTAGCATAGATATTCTGACATATGTACTGTTTTACACTGTGATGTGTCATGTCATCGACTACTGACAGTTATCAATCCTTGCTCACAGTTATTTACCGGGAAATGCGAGATGAATGCAGCTGAGACCAATATTCTGAGGCATATAGACTACACATTCTGGCACACACCTGCCATTGTGAATGGGTAGCTACAGACAATAGACTGCTGGTTCTGTGTAAATGGTCCAGCACCTTGCTAGTGTGCTGGCTGTGGTTCCCCTCCTTGTGCTTTTCTCAACTTCAAGGAATGGCCATATCCTGTTGGGGCCATCCCTCTCAGCTGTACAGATACACCCAGGCTATCCAGAGGCAGGACTCATATATCTGGTCAGTTTAACCTTCACATTGTGGATTACAAGTGGTTTTGTGGCTATTCAGTCATGGGTTTGCAGTCGGAAGTAGTACGGGTGGACATTAGAGTTTCAGACTTCACACACTCTATGGCATCCATGCTTCTACAACCCCCTCGGTTATTCTCTCCTCCACCTAACATTGTGTAAGCAATATCTCAGAGGTATCCCTATAGTTGGGCCTTTATCCCAGTGGTATTCATGGCCTGATCCACAGCCCTTGCTGTAGGACATACGGAGGCATGCTATTAGCATTTGTCAACATTGCCTTGCATTTGTTTCTGTTTACTGTTAGGTTGTAAGTTGGTATCCCCTGACATTCTATACATTGGCAGTATGGGTGAGGCATGGCCCTTTTCCAGAGGAGTATAGGCCATTTGGGAGTGCTGCAGGCAATCTGTTACTGCATTTCTAAATGGGATTGTGGAAGGTGGGGGTGCACACCTGCAGACTTTAACATTTGAAATGACTTTACTGGTATTTTGGTTACTCTGTTGGCGTCCATTTCATATTGTATTGTGACCTATCATGCAGACAGGAGGCATATCAGTAGAGTACACATGTTAGAGCTTAATAGCATATATTTCAGTTTCAGACTTCTTACCATTCAGAACTGGAATGGAACTGCCAGACCCATTGTACTATGTCTGTGTAGGTCTGGTGGGGGGCTGTTCACCATTGCCATCATTTGGGGGCCTTAACCCAGCCTTTCTTCATGGTCATCTACACCTGCCCTGCTAGGTGAGATGGTGGTGGATATGTGACTCTATTGACATCCATGTGTGTGACCTATTAACACCCACAGTTCTTTGGGCCATCACATGTACCACAGTGGGGGATGTCACCTTGTGTAGTGCTGCCTAGTATGTTGACAACAGTATTTGTTATGAATTTCCTGCTGTACCATACTGTCTGCTGCTATCCCATTCAGTCACCCAATTCCCTTGCATGCTTGCATCCATATCAGGGTCTATATCATATGAGCAAATCGCACAAATTGCGAATGCTCATAGTATCGAATGTACCGGACCTCAAACTGCCTTTTTTAAGATTGCGGTAAATGAAGAATGGGATATTTGCCCTTTCCTTAATGTAGTGTGATCTCGGAGTTGGAATCTATATTTAGTGGAGGGTGTTGGGGGGTGCATCTCTCCACAATAGGAAGTTCGAGGTCTGGTACATTCGATATTATGAGCGTTCGCAATTTGTTTGATTCGCTCATATGATATAGACCCCCATATCATACATAGAAGTATGAGAACATACTACTCCATTCAGTAATTGATAGGAATTGTGACTTACCTTGTTGCTGGGCCAGTATTGAGGACAGTGCTTGGGGGCTGACTATGTTGGATGCATGCAGTACACTCCCTGTGCATGGTAAAGCTCAGGTAGTTTCATGTTTGGCATCCCTTTTACTGTCTGTGCAAGTCGGAGAGAGGTATCAGTCCCTGGGTTCCTACAGTGTCAGTGTGTGTGCTATGCATTGCCTCTTTGCAAAGGCCTGGGCATACTGTGCATGCCTCCTTCTGCCTACAGGGGCAGGCCCAGGATGTTCCTCCTCAGAGTCTCTCTGTGCCTGGGCTGGCCTTGACAATGCTAGGGGGCTGTGTGGCCCTGTCCCGTGCTTTTCCTGCTGCAGCTGTTTTCACAGGATCATATTGTGTAGCATGGCACATACTATGAACATTTATGTACATGCAGCTAGAGAGTACTGCAAGGCCCCACCAGATATGTCAAGGCAGCAGAACCGTGACTTGAGCATCCCAAACACATGCTCTACAATTATCCTGGTTTGTGCATGTGCCTCATTATGGTGTTTTTGTTCGGGTGTGTGTGCATTTCTTATGGGTGTCATCAGCCACAGCTTCAGTGCATAGCCAGCATCCCCCACTAGATGGCCATGTGGGATGTCCCCCCTGGCAAATGCCTGATACAGCTGTGAGTGAAGCCAGATATGGGAGCAGTGACAGCTTCCAGGGCTGCCAGCACACACATTCATGATAATGCCCTGGGCATCGCACATGACCTGGCAGTTGATGAAGAGGAAGCGCTTGCAGTTTATGTGGACCCTGCCCCACTCACCTGGTGGTGCTTTGATGTGGATGTGCGTGCAGTATATAGCACCAACTACTTCAGCGTATTCTGCTATACAATGGAAGAGACGCGTCTGGTCAGCACCTCACGGACAGTGGGGAAATATAAGTGCTCATTGGCATGTTGTGTCATAGCATCTAGGAAATGGTGGAGTACCCTGGATGCTGATGCCTGTGAGACCCCCATGATATCCCCAGTTCGTCTTTGGAAGGTACCTGTGTCTAGTATTCTTAAGCCTAGACATACCTTGGTATCCACTGGATGGGTTCCCCTCTATTAGTTCTGTGAGTGAGGCATGGCTGACACAGCTCAACGATTTGCTGTAGAATGTCCCTGTCCACAATATAGTGCTCTACTATCTCCAGCTCATGTAGGCCCTGGTAGGTTACCCTGGGTCTGTACACTCTTCTCCTCCTCCTTACTGTGGGTCGGTTGTCAGCATTCTCCTCCTCACCATCCTCAGTCTCTAGCACATATTGATGGAGTAAAGCAGTAGCAGCCTCTAACATATTTAGTTATTTTTGTGAGTTAAAAATCTCCTGTCTGTGTACACCGGTGGTGTATAGTTTGTGGGAAAAATAAGTCTGTAAGGTGTTTGCATAGTTTATATTAGTGTGCTGGGCTGCTGCATGTGAATTGCCTAATTTTGATATATTCCACCTGCCAGCTATGCTAGTTCTCCTTGATTGCCTTCCTACTGCTGTTTCCCCTTTCCACTTCCTCCCTATTTAAGCCCTAAGGCATGCCGCTCATACCCGGTGCTCAAATGTAAACAGCTCTGCTATTTCCTCTGATCGTTTTTTTTTTTTGGCCCGCTGCACACTGCGCACATCCATTTAGCTAATGTAAGCACTTTCAAGCAGAAATGGCCGTCCCTGGATGCGAACACATTCTGCATTTCATGGAATAAGACATTGCAGCCTCAGACACACCCCCTTAATGTGCTGTGCTTAGCTAAGGGCAAACACGGTCCACAGAACTCCAATGAGCTTACAGCAAGCATGACACACCCCCTTATGAAGTCATTCAGTTGTTATACTTGCACTGTTGTATTGCAGCTCCTACACGGTTAGGTGCAAGCTGACACTTTGAGGAAATTGGTGATTCAGTATAACACCCCTCATTTGCATACCCCAGTATGTACATCTTTAGTTACTGCACTTAGACGGACCCTTTCCCCTTGACAACCAGTGCTCCCTCGTATTGTTTACATTCTGCATGTCATTGACTATAATGGCAAAATGCAAAATTATCTAAAAATTGACTTTTCTCATTTTTTTTCATTTTCGGCATGATCCCGTTTGCACGCCGCCGCTGCCCTGAGCTTAAATGGCCATGATCAGCCAAAAAAAAAAAAACATTTATTAATGCCAATGGCCTTATATTCAAACATTGGCATGTGTGTTTGACTGTAATACATGCTTTCCACAAGCTGTCCTGTCTCCGTTTGCTCAGATGCGGAAATGGATTCAATTACTAACTGAATACATTTATGCACTGACACTGTTCTTGCATGGAGTCCAGCCAGCTTTGTGGATCACAAAATCACCTCATTTGCATGTTTTTTACCAGCAAATGAGGTGATTTGCATCCCGCATGGCTTTCCATGCAGGAACAGTGTAGGGCCACTCCTGCACGTGAAAACAGCACTTTTCTGGACTGCTCAGCAATCATTTTCCATGCAGGAGCTCCTACACTGTTCCTGCACAGAAAACGGTTGTTCCTGAATCCCAGGGGTCTTTTTTAAAAATGTGTTTATTTAAATATAAATGGCCTCAATTGTGATAACAAGAGAATCAGTGTGTTTTAGTATGTAAAAAGCATAAAACATATGTAGCTTTTTCATGCCAAACTCATTTATAGCAAGATGATATTAATAGATTAAATGCAAATTAATTCATAGTATCATCAAGCTCTAGATTTAAAGAAAAGACAAGAGGGCAGAAATCCAGTGGAGAAATTATATTATGCCTAGATTTGTTGACTTGTACAGTGATAATAAAGGCATGAATATAAAAAAAAAATAACTTTTACAAAACTGTACTTGATCCTGCGAGTTTGAAATAAATTCTCTAGGAAGTATCTAGAAATTTTAACTTTTAATGTGAAGAGAAGTATAATAGTGGGAGGAGACTTGAACTTTATGCTTAAAGAAAATTACGCTAGTGTAATTAACAAACCTAGAATTTCAGCATTTAGCTTTAGTAAATGTTACATAATCTTGCAGATGTTAAAATCTTTTATGAATCTTTTTTTACACTTATTACTCACAGATTTTTGTCAATCCTTGCCAATAGATTAAAGCATACACTCCGTACATTAATATAGAAAATTTGACTGGCTTTATATTAAATAGGTAAGCAGGGCAGCATAACAAATTATTTTATTTGAGTATGCTTATAATAACAAAATAAATAATAATTATATATAATTAACCTGGATATAGCACATCTCCAATACAGTAAACTGGTCTTATTTAACCAAAGTATTAAAGCTATAAAGATTTGCAACTAATTTTATATTTGAAAATGCATCTTTATCAAAATCCATTTTAATATGTTAAGCCGGGATCTTTTATTTCTCAGTCAATAAAGAAGAGAAAGAATATGAAATAATGTTGTCCCTTGTCTCCTATATTATTAGCTTTAGCTATTTATGTCAGGTATAAAGTTTAGTCAGAATAAATATAGTACATTATTAATGTATAAACAGTTAAATTATTTGATGGAAACTAATAAATTTAAATGAGCTAGTAAAGAGATTAAATATTAAAGGGTTTCTATTACATGTAATTATAAAGAAATGGCAACAATAAATGATAAAATATTATACAATATGCAAACAATAATAAATAAATGGAATAAGTTATTATTTTGTATGAAAGATATGTTGATTTGAATGAAAATTGTTATTTTACCCAAATCTATATATTTTCTAGACCATTTCATTGGTTTCTTGTAAAGCACAGGTTAGACAATTTAACATTTGTTTGGTGTTCTTATGGTAACCCCAAAAAACTAAAACTAGCTTTGGGACATCATGTAACAGAACTGAAAGATGGTGGAATATTTTTTTTTCTCAACTGAAAACATATGCTATAGCACACATTATTAAAACAGTTGCTTTATGGTTAAATTCTGTATTCATCTAGTTGGAAGAACCTGCATAAACCATTTAGTTAAAAAAAGAAAAATGCTACTTGATGAGCTTGACGAGCCTTGTCTGCAAAGCTATGGAGAGGATCATAATGGAACTCATAAATAAAGACATTGGGGACCTATAGACACTGGATCCTACCCAGGCAGATCCTGCCTCTTGAACTTGGTCGACTTTTTCGAAACAGTCACTAAGGCCATTGATGAGGGTAAGGCAGTTCACACAGCCTATCTTGACCTAGCAAAAGTGTTCGACACAATACTCCACTCGGGCATCATAGAAAAGTTCACCAGCTTAGATGTAAACCCATATGTCACAAGATGGGTTGCAAACTGGCTCAAGGACAGAACCCACAGGGTTAGAGTTGCTGGTGCCATGTCAGACTCTAGGCCGGTCATGAGCGGTGTCCCACAGGGCTCAGTCCTGGGCCCCCTCTTGTTCAGCATTTATTTTTCTGAAGTGCAGGCAAACATAGGTGGATTGTGGCTGACAAAATTTGCAGATGACTGCAAACTGGGCACCATAATTGACACTCCATCAGACACAGACATCCTCCAGAGAGGTCTCATAGAAATGGATAACTGGTGCCAGAGCCATGGCCTTAAGCTAAATGCCAAAAAATGTATAGTCATACCCTTTGGGAAAAACAAGGTAACCCCTAATTACCACATAGGTGGTAATCCATTAAACACGGAAGAAGTTATCAGGGACCTGGGGACCCAAGTTGACAGTAACCTCCCTTTTGACAATCACATTGCCAAAGTGGTTAGGAAGACCTTCTACATTGCCCACCTGATCATGAAGGGACTCACATCCAGATCAGGAGAGGTCATTGTACCCCTGTACTCTTCACTTATCAGACCAATGATTGAGTACAATGCCCCATTCGGAATGTACCTTACCCGACACTTGCAGCAGTTGGAAAGACCCCAAAAGTTCCTCAACAAAAGGATAAAGGGGCTCAAACATATGTCATACGCTGCCCGACTGAAGAAACTCCAGCTCTATTCAGTCGCATACTGTCTGCTCAGAGGTGATCTGTGCCTGACATACAAGGCCATGTCCAACCCAGAATTAATGGACATGCTCCACCTCAAAAAATCCAAATCCACCGGAGCCACGAGAGCAAGAGACTTAAACCTCAACACGGATATAAATAGGATGTGCTGGAGGGATAGATTCATCATCTAGAGACAACCCTACACTATGGAACAGAATCCCAGTCCATGTGAGGCAGAGCCCCTCACTGACTCTGTTCAAGAGAAATCTTGACGAGTGGATGGGAGATCGAAGGTTTACCCCGGGAATCATCTCTGTGTCACTGCTGGACAGAGGCACATCAAACTAATGGGTATAGTATTCTCATCCTAAGGGGTGGTGAAAGCCACACACACTCTGGCTAGGCTTATGAATGCCCTAGGGCAGATAGCCTAGTATGAACCTATGAACCTATGAACCTATGAACTACCATGCAACATATAAAATCTTGAATAAGAATATGAAGTATCTGTTTAAAAAAAAAAAAAAAATGTATATATATATATATATATATATATATATATATATATATATATATATATAGATATGGGTTCATGTCTATCGATCGACAACTCACTATATCGACATCCACTTCACGACATCTAAAATAACCGACACAAAATCACGGACATTTAACAGGTAAGAGAATTAAATTTAGCTAATCATGCCTACCAGACATGCATAACACTACCATACTTACTAAAACATGGTAGGCATGATTAGTGAATTTAAATCTCTTACCTGTTAAATGTCCGTGATTTGCGGTGTCGGTTATTTTAGATGTCGGTGAAGTGGATGTCGATATAGTGAGTTGTCAATCGATAGACATGAACCCATATATATATATATATATATATATATATGTGTGTGTGTGTGTGTGTGTGTGTGTGTGTGTAAATATATATATATATATATATATATATATATATATATATATATATATATATATATAGGGTCTATGTTAAATGTTCAAACATCCAAAATGTCGAACATTACATGGTCGATATCAAATTTTTGACATTTGGATGTTCAAACATAAAAAAAAAAGAAAGAAAACACAGAAAAAAAGCACTTTAACAGTGTAGGCAGGGGGAAAGCCCCTCCTGCACCCCCAGGAGGGGGGCTGCACCCCCCACTTAAATATACCAACTCCAAGACCGCACTTCAGTGCAGAAAAGGGAAATTCTCCCTATCTTCACTGTATGGTGCCATTGAAAGTCTATCTTCGAGCACTCAAAATTTTGAATGTTCAAAATTTTGAGCGTTCAAAGATTTGACAGGTGCCAAATATATATATATATATATATATATATATATATATATATATATATATATATTAAAGCGCCAATAATCTATCAGATTGTGCTTACATAAGCAGCATATTCAAAAAAATTTATATATAAATATTAGGAATATAAACATGTAGCAATTTCCCTGGAATGTCTACACAGTTAGAGCTTTCAAAAATGCTAAGCGTAAAAAATAAGGATTTGATCTTTTGGAATCAAATGTTAATATATACTTAGGTGTTTGTGTGACATACCCCCCTCTTGGCCATTTATCAAGGAGCTTGAATCCTCACCACTGACAATGGAGAGGATCAAAAATGCATACACACAGTATTTCCAGATGTAGATCTCTGCATCAAACACAATTTCCCTTAAGTGTACACAGGAAACACACTCAGTCCGGGGTCTATGTTCATCTCTCTGTCTCCCTCCATGTCCCCTGTAAGACTCCCCACTGGCACAGCTATAAAGTTTAGTCCTCAGCCGAGTGTCCAAGCCAAGTTTTCCACAACTCTCTCTGTGATACCAGTGCTCTGTGTCCCTATTCCATGCAACTGACACACTCATTCTTTGAGATTTGATTTGCACACACAAATACACAAACACACACATGCACACACACACACACACACACACACACACACACACACACACACACACTTGCAAACACACACACACACACACACACACACACACACACACACACACACACACACACACACACCTTAGAGAAGCTGGCATAGATTTACTAGCTATGCTAGCTATGACCCCTTCTGCCCAAACTGTAAGGTAGTTACTGCCACCAGAACCTCCAAAGCCAGCTACTCTAAGGCTCTTACAAAGATACCCAAGCGTATTGAGTGAAATTAATACTAATACAAATGGTAGTTTTTTGACCAATGCACTAAGGCTTTCAGGAGTGGCCACAGAGTTACCAAATAGATATGAGCACTCTCAAAGGTTAAAATATTCACTAAAGGACCAACCATACTGAAAAATGTAAATATATTCAATAATAAATAATAAAAGAACATGAAAATACTGAATGTCTATTTAGAATAAACACCAGAGTTTCATGTCACAGGAAATATTAAAATAACACAGATGAATGGATTCATACAGATACAGAAAAATAGTACTTAACTAATCTCACTATATTTTCCTGACTGAGTTAAAGAATTACCATTCCCTGGTGACTTCCTAGGGCAAGGAAAGATGAAGTAGGTGAGGGTTCCGTCTTTGTCAGGTTCCAAAAACAAACTGCTCTGAGCTTTAATCTCATCCTGGCATAAAAATAATTTCTGTGATGGATTACAGAATGACATCACACATATCTGGTCATCTGACTTTTGGTTCCCATACTACCTTGTTTCCTAGCTACTGACCCAGAATCTTCAGATATGTGTCAATAATACATACACATAGTACTTTACTAAGATCACTTGCTGCTTCTGGAAGTCATAAAACAATAAAACACTTACATTCTTCCAACAGGAGTTAATAAACCATTCTCTGGCAGAGACATTTCGACTCTGGCTGCAATCAGAACCATAAGATACAATCTTTATGGCCTATATTAAGTAATTTAATTCCATACTATTTTGCAAGGTTAGCTGGAGCTGAGCTTAACCTCTTCTCTTCCAGTATCCTCTGTTACAATATTAATTTAAGTAGTTATAATACAGTCTAACATACAAGTGTATTTCTTTTTCTGACCAGCAGGACACACTGTTAGTAGATTTTTAACAAAAGCAGCTTTAAAAATACATTTTTCAACATAAGGATATATACAAATCAGTTTTATATACAAATGGCATATAGTTTTTTTACAAAACTCCAGCTAGCTATGCTGGCATATGTTACACATCTACTGCCCCACGTCTCCTGTCATAGCTGGCAATACCTCACATCATCACAGTTTGTACCAAAAACTAAATAACTAAAACTCCTTGAACAGACAAAGCAGGAACCAAAGATGTACTTCAAAAAGTTATCTGTCTCCAAAAATTCACCAAAGGAAAGGTTATTACCAAGTCACATGCATTAAGCTATAGCTTTCATACATAGGATACAAGTGGATTTCAATAGAAGAAAAATACAAGCAAGTACCATCAAGTTTAAAAACTCTTACATGGGTCATATGATCAGTAAGACCAATCCAAAACTAAAATCAATTAGAAATAGCACCCAGTTAATTAAACCCAATTAATTAAACCTAGCTGCCTACTTTACTTAAAGAAATAGACATGTATCAATTAGAAACAGCAATTACTAAAGACTACCATACATAATTTCTTGAAAAATATAGTGTTAAAACAACAGAAAAAGAAATTTAATGTAGTCAATATTTGATAAACTTAAATACCAATATTAAAAATGTTGGTATTAGTAAAATAACAATCCTTGGTATCACTAAAGGTCTTAAGCTGGTAAAATGAAGAAAACAAACAACTGTCTCGACCACCATGGAAAACTATTTATTAAAATAAAAGAATAAAATCAATAAAGTAAATACGAAAAGATTAAAAGTCAGTCCAAAGATTCAGGATAAGTGCTTTCAACCTTCCGGTCTTCCTCAGATCCACAAAATGCAATGATGTCTTTTCTTTTTCATCATAGTCAACATCCAATCCATTTTCATCCATAGGGTAGCCACCTCCGAATCCAACCTATGATCAAGCAGATGACACTGCCTAATTTGGCAATTATCATTCTCATCTCAAGAGCTGACACCCCTTAAGAACTGGTTTCAAAGGGATAATATGTCTTCTTAAGCTTTCAGTAACAATTTCTAATACTGTAACAAAAACATATGGTCAGGGGTTCTGTGATAGGGCGTTGCTTTGAACTTTTTTCTGATGTCATTCATATGTGAAGGATACTTTCTTTGAAAGGTCTATTGGTTTTGCCACTATAATAACTGTTCAACTATACCATGAGAAAGCATGCCACACCACTGCTATGACACACTCCTCAATAACCTTGCCCTGGTACAATGATGACTGCTGCCACTACCAGCAGTCCTGGTTTGCAATGGGAATTGTGATGCTGGTAGTACCCCAGGATGCTCCTGTATTTTTTCTCCTGAGAAGGGCAAGAAGGCATATGTTTCATTTCTCCCTCAACAACCCTTTCATTGCCTAAAATTCTACCTGAAGCTGAGTAACCTGGTCACAGTCATGGCCACATCCTTCAGTGTCACAGTATTAGTGTTCAAAAAATACTTATACAAAAATATTATTTTGCTGTGGAACGAGTCCTGTTGCACCCCATTCTTCTATAAATATATTCCAAAACTGACATCATACTGAGAACAAAGTGTCTTACAGTAAAGGATATTTTCTTGTTGTTAAGTGCAGAAAAAATTGCCCCTTCAAAATTACTTTTTGTATTGATTTTATTGATTTTTATACTTTTAAGTATTGCATTTATTCACTGTAAATGTTAACTTTGGGTACTATACCATCTTTTATAATAACTGGTCTTTTCTCTCTGGTCGGATTAAGAACAGATTCCTTGTTTGCATACCATAGCTAAACATTGCAGATGTTTGCCCCAGAGAATCCAAATGTCCTTACTTCATGAGTGCTGCACTCATTTGTGGTTAGCATAAGCATAATGGAATGTGATTCACTGAAGTATTATTCTCATTTTAAAACTATGGAAGTCAAAATCCTTAGAATAAAGCAATGGCATGTTAATTCTGAAAATAACTTGCAGAAATAAAGTAATATGCAGGCTGCCTATAGCCTGTAGCTATCTCTGCCAAGGAGATTTCAAAGCAGTTTCAGCCAAAAAAAAAAAAAACATTAAATACAACTAATACAAGATGAAAAAAATGTTAATTGATCTTATTAATACTTTCCTATGTTTAGATAAGTTTATGCAGGCCATTTTTAGGGACTTAAATGATAGCTCCAATACAGATTAACACAGTAATGTTCGGAGTGCTTTCAGTATCGAGTACTAGGATGAAAATATGAGCCAAATGAACATTTTGGCAAGTTTTACTTACCTATTGCACCACTAAACACAACATCCAGGGTTTAAGACATCATGGAGTATGGCATACATAATTCCAGAGTATAAGAGATCAGAAAGTGTGGCATAGGCTCAGTACAAAGAAGAAACCTGATCATCATAAAATGGTGACTACCCAAATACATTTGAGGCAGTGGACGGTGGTATACCCACAGAAGATTTATGTAAGGGTGCATAACTTCAAGCAATATGTATTTATTTATTTATGCATTTTGTGTTAACCAAGTTAGTCCCACTAGGCCAGTGGCTACTTTTCAGGGGAGGCCTGAAGTGGTATTCATACTGACCAGGGAATATTTGACCAGAGAAGTAGGGGACTTCCACTATAGGATCTTTTACATTCACCTGAGCTGCCAGCAACTCAAGCAGGTGGGGTTTAGGTTTAGCATCTCATCTGAAGCATCTGTTTATAGGCTGATACTTATGACCTCCTCCAGAAAAGTGTTGGACATGCTCTTGGAAAGTATTGCAGTTTCCAAACATTGTATACAGATGGATGTCAGTATATATTTTTGGCATCGTGTACAAAGGGGCTGCATTTGCAGGTGGATAGCATTCTTATAGAGAACATTCAGATGTCTTTATCCCTGACAGATCGAATTCATTGTCCAGAGAGATGGCTCCATATTACTGGACTGGGTAGGTTATTACTTGTGGTTCACACACAGTGTCCAGCATAAGAGGAAAGCTGTCTGAAAAATTACACTGAATGAAGGCCCTGAGTCATTCAAAGACTTATTCAAGGTTCATTCTAAACAAAGCTGGAGTGGAGAAATGGTGTTCTCTAGTAAATGACACTGAATCAAAAGTCTTAGGTATTCATTTTCAAACCATGAAGAGCACCTCATTGCCTGCTACTATGCAATGTGTTAGTGCTTTTGCCTAGTAGGGAACTGGTTGATTTTGTATATGGACAACTTTACTATTTATTCATGTTGTAAGTCTTTCTGATTCAGCAGAAATACAATATGGTTCCTTCTTTGAGATTTGGGGAAATATGTATGTTTTACCAGGCAGTGATACTGAACTGTGGATTGTGCTGACAGCATGTACATACAGACATAATAGTGTGGGAAATGGCATTGATTCATGTCTCTCCTTGAGAAGACTTTTGTGGTGGTGAGTGACATTTGGGATTCTTGTAAATAACATTTTGGACCAAAAGTTTGTTGCCATCTAAGGGACAACAATATAATGTGCTTGAGACATGCTTATATACACCTACTGGCTTGTCCCATGTGCGTGTGTGCTTCTGGATGTTCCTGGGTAAAGACTAACTGGTGGGTGTTAGGATTTCTTTCACATTGAATCGTGACTCTGTGTTAAGTTACTGGTGCAGGTTGGCTTTTTCGTATGTTACCCTTTCACCCGTTTAATGGTGTTGAATCTATGTTATTACTGGGTAATGCATTACATTAGATAATTGTATGCAGTACCAGTTTTCAATTACTTCCTCAGACTGTTGGGTGGCTCCAGAGACATTTGTGAAATTGTGCAAACTGATTTTTCCATTCCGCAAAGATATATGTCCTACTTCATGTAAGTACTATATGCAGAAGTCTTCCTTTTGAAATGTGAATCAGGAAATTATTTTTGCTAATCTAGCCCCATGCCTTCCAAAAGCCCCTTTTTTGTATTCACAGATCATAAGTCTTTTTCAGCAATGCCATAGCTGAAAAGTAAATAAGAAGGATCAAAGAAGAATTAGAAATATGAGCTAGTGAGGGCAAATCCTAGTCATGGACTCATGTATGAAGTCCCACACTTAAAAAAAATAAGTGAATCTCTGGCATGTGTATAAGGTTTCTGTATATGTTTACACTTTTATATAAAATCAGCATCCTTGCAAATAGAAAATACTATAATCTGCATAAGCCTCAACATTTTCTGCTGTTGTAAATACACACAATGTTTACCTCTTATAAAGAAACAAAGCTTTAGTTCCTGAATGGAAATGTCAAAACAAAGGATTATCACAAAGGAAGTGTAGGGAAACCTTGTTTAAAACGATGTAAGATGACGCACATGGCCTAGAAAACATTGGTATTATGAAAAAAATCACAAAGGCAGACCGTTTTAGTTATCATATTACCTACAGTCGGTGTCATAGTTAGAGTATGAAATAAATATTCATGAGACACTGTGTCAAAAGTTGTCTCTTGATAAAATAAAAAAATGAATGTTTTGTCAGTACACAAACAGCATTTATTTTATTATGAACATGCAACACATTTCTGTGACATAGGACATACACCTAACAATTATGGAAGAAGTCTAACTCTTCTGTCTTTCCCACAGAATAATCTTACATCCAGTATTTAATGCCATTCTGTTATTGACAACTACACCACCCTATTTTCTGGAAGCAAGATAAGAAAGAGAAGGTTGTTTTCAAGTTACCCATGGACAATTAAAATATATACTGAGAAAATATGTCAACCATAGTTAGAAAGTAGCATTAACTGGTGGAGTCAGTTAATTCTGCAGATTTTTCTGACGAGTCAACTGAGACATCATAGCTATTATTCATGCAGAATACCTGAGAAAGGCCTATTCCACTTAAAAGAGACAAACTGAAGTGTGATGTAGACATGAATACAAAAGCAGTGACAATCTGCATGGCTGAGCAGCTGGTTGTGCTGTGATGCCAAAAATGGAACACGACTAAAAAGCTGCTACCTTATCCAAGTGGAGCACAATGAGCAGTCCATTGTAGAGAACAGCAGCGGCCATGTGCCAGCTAGCACAGATTTTGTGATAGCTGAAGGCTGGAGGTAGTGTGAGTAGGTGCATGCTGGAGCAAGTTCCACATTAAATCAAGCTGCAGCACATTGCAAATACTTGCTGCCAGGTATCTAGCCATATGGACACATATTTGTTCCATGAAAATGGAGAAAAGGAATGCATAGGATAACAGGAAATGAGTGAATATAGCAAGCAGATGTACAGAAAAAGGAAGAGTAAAGGAAAATGGGGGGATATGATGCATTTTTGATGGGATTGCCACCACTTTTTCCCATGTATGTAGAGAGAAAGTATGGCCTTAAAAGTGAGAAAGAAACAATGCGAAGAAAGGTGGAGAAAGGGTAGGGAGTGAGAAACAAACATTAAACACTATAAACAAAGAGAGATGGATGTGCAGAGACTAGCAGAAGTAGACTTAATCTAGACAGAGGCAAACAGAAGATGTAAACTGCTGTTGGCTATGAATAGGTAATGTACAAGGGGGGATTGTAGCTCAATAAGAATGGGTACAATTACCTGAGGATAAGGTAGACAATGGGCATCATGCTGGCTGACAACTTTTGACAGTTATCAATTAGACCCAGCACACGATCCAGATGAATTAGGGTAGTCAATGACAAGGACAACACACTGCTGTGGTGCCTGATTACAGGGGCTATCCACTTAAATTAATCTGTTATGCACCATGAAATAGCCATAGTAGCAGCCATTTAACAGACAATTTCACCACTGACCAACAACTGTACCTCCAGCTGCACTGATGGGTGGGCTGCAGCAGGTAATTGAGCTGGACTGCTTGTCTGTGAGACATCAGACCTCACCTGGTAAAGCACTCCCTCCTCTCAGCTGCCACATCTTCAGAAACAGGAACAGGGGCCAGTTGTGTCTGACACACCTACGTCTCTTCAGCCTCATGTAACTTAAAGAAGGAGATACAGTGGGATGGATAACATTACTGAATATTTCCTTTAAACAGCACAGGTTATATAAGACAGCTTAGCATTTATGCAGCACACTTTCTAACTTACATACTTGTGATATGCTGTGCTGCAAGTCATGTGGCAGACATCACACTTTGTCTCTTGCTGTGCCCATGCTGAAATGCACAAAGGACACAAAGATTATCTCAAACAAATGTAGGTGCAGTCATGCTACACAGCAAAACTATCTCCCACATACACATACATGATAGTAATGGCTTGGAAACATGTTTGGAAATTAGATACAGCCCCTTGTGTATGTGTATGATAATAAATGCATGGAAATGTGCCAATGGCTGCATAACTAAGCTACATGATGTGTATAAA
Organism: Protopterus annectens; assembly: GCF_019279795.1. Lineage (NCBI taxonomy): Eukaryota > Metazoa > Chordata > Ceratodontiformes > Protopteridae > Protopterus > Protopterus annectens. The sequence continues at coordinate 589,944,955 of NC_056726.1, forward strand.
AGATATATGGAAATATTTCCACAGCAGTACAACTAAGCTACAA
>NC_056726.1:590274997-590282497 GCF_019279795.1 Protopterus annectens
TTTTTACCAAATTAATGTGTGGATTGAGAACCGAGGACTGTTTCTTCAATTGCTGTTGTTATTCTTTGTATTTTGGTGGTAGTACTTGTGGATTTACTTGCGTTTGTTTATGCAACAGGATTGTAAGAAGATGTGGTTATTGAACATAAAATCATACTTTGTTCTACCTAAAAGGTAACATGCTTTGCCTGTTAAACTACCTTTCCAGTTTGCCTATATTAAACTTCCTTCAGAGTACTATGCACACTCAGAGCAGTGCAATGCAGTCACACAGAAACACACTTACATAGTTTGAAGATGGCTAGACTGGCTAAGCATACAATCTGAAAATTCATCCAATAATATACATCTGTACAAGTTCACCCAACCAGCTACATATAACAAAGCCACAGCCAATCAACCGTCAAATAATTTCTAGCATCATGTCCAAATAAAATGTGAACCCATGGAACTTTGTCAGACAGCCTAAGTGATCACTTATTGATCAACATGAAAAGATACCAAAGAACAGCCATATTGCAGCCTTGCAAGAAAATGTACTACTTTTCACAAAGACACTTTTATTAATACACAATTCCTTAACTGGGAGTCACTAAAGAGTTTCCATAGATTATGCTGTCTGTGAGTTCAATAAAATCTCCTAGGTGTTCTAAACAAGCTATCCCTACTCAGAATAAAAAATAGTCAAAGCCAGTCCTGTACCGTGGCTATCTTTAGCAACTGTACAACTTGTGAAATAAAGGGACAAAGTATTGAAGGCCTAAACAAAAAATAAAACATCTTCCACTTTATTAGCATAAAGACATCTAAGAAACATAATAAAACAACTTATCACCAAACATAAGAAAGCCTGTTAGTCAACCAATCAAAGCAAACACACTTCTTCTTCTTTTTTTGGCTTTTCCCGGTCAGGGGTCGCCACAGCGGTCATCTGTCCGCTCATGATTGGCAGTGGAGTTTTATGGTGTCGAGTTGCCAGCCCAGCGCCCAACCTTCAACAGAAGGCACACACACTCACACCTAGGGCCCATTTAGAGCGTCCAATCCACCTACTGCATGTCTTTGGGATATGGGAGGAAACCGGAGCACCCGGAGTAAACCCACATGACCATAGGGAGGACATGCAGACTCCGCACAGAAGGCACCCCAGCCAAAAATTGGACCAGAGAGCCTCTTGCTGTGAGGCAGCAATGCTAACCGCTGCACAACCGTGGCCGCCCAATCAAAGCAAACACACTAATAATCCAAAATTCTTCTAGGCCTCCATCATTAACTGTTAAATCCAGGACAAGCAACAAAACCAAGACCAAACACACAGAAACAAAATGATATCATGCTAACCAGTTCAATAACCACTTTATTCATTCTGTACAGTTATTAAGCAACCAGGTGACTTATCAAGCTCTTGATGTCACAACTCAGTCAAATAACCTCCAAAAACATATCTCCTTCCAAGCAGTTACCACAAATACTATCAAAAAGTACCTCAAACATTAAAAATCCCCCTTCAACTGCCCCTTACAAGCTGCATGCGAAATATCTGAAAAATAGTAGTTGAGCCTATTGCATACCCAGTTCCATTTTTGATAAATTAATCCATATCCGTAAATAAAGTCCACTTGCTTTGGAAAGAAACATTCATTATTCCACTGCACACGGGTGGAATCAATGTAGATTTTTCAAACTAAAGGCCAACTGCCATTTTATCATCCCTATCAAACATATTAGAAAAATGTATTTATATTCAACTTCTCAACTATGTGATAGATAACTAGCTTCTGTTCATCATGGCATCTATCCTCATCACAGCACAACTACTTATTAGCTGAATTTTGTTAAAAAGTGTCAATGTCCACAGAAATGCCAGGAGCCTATTCTCCACCATCTTCCTAGACTTATCAAAAGCTTTTGATACTGTTTCCCACCATAAACTCTCACATAAACTCTCATCTTTAGGTCTGGTTCAATGGCTACCTCTCAAACAGAGCACAAGTAGTGAAGTGGAAAAATGATGCCTCCACCTTCATTCCTGTAGCTATTAGTGTCACACAGGGATCTATACTAGGCCCTGTACTTTTCAATATATTCATTAATGATGTTTACACTGCTACAACAAATGATACCCTACCTTCAAAACGATGATAACGTGACCTTATCTGCTCTGTCAAACCTCTCTTTTAACTCCAAGACCTTACACAGCAATCCTTCTTATCAACTGAAGTATGGTTAAATAATTCCCAACTACTACTAAACCCCCAAAAAACCTAAACTACTGCTCTTTACCACAAAACACATCTATACCAAAACAGCAGTATTCACTATTGTCTCTGCCAGCAACATCATGATAGAACAAGTAAACCACACAAATGTACCGAGTGTAATCAGAGATAACACGTTGAAATTCATCCGCAATACATCATATGTGGTTAAAGAAAAACTCATCAAAAACAAGGACCGTTATATACAGTAAAAGCCTTCCTCACTGACATAGTCTGAAGACATACAGCTTCTACTATCTTAATGCCATATTTCCTCCATGCTGCCCTAATCTTCAGTAACCTTCAAGTCTCACAACTGCCCAAACTTAAGCAGTGTTTTAATAAAATAGACAAATTTCCAATAAACTATAATAATAGGTGGACTCCAAGAAGAACATGCCTAAGAGTGCCTGCATGTGTTAAGATACTATGCTGTCATGAGTAGCTGTGACTATGTCTACTAATGACTTTCTCTTTTACATAGGGGCACTGCATCACCCACAACCATGGTAAGCCAACCAGGTATGTGAACATTTACTATTCATTTGATTAGGCTTTAGTATGTGTCCTATGATGTTTGTGCACATCTGTTAATCTGTGTAAGTCTGTGTTGAGAGCCTGTCCACTTCAGCTTCCTCCCCAAATGTGCTCAGAGATTATGATGTAGGATGTAATGTAGTACATAGAAACATCACAGCCTAACACACAGGACACTGAACTTGGATAAATTATTTCAATTTTGGATGGGGGCAGTCCTGTGGCTCAGACTATAACCATCAGTATTGAAACAGTCCAGCTGGTAAGCTTACAGGTGTTGGAACATCAACTAATATGATGATCTTGGGCAACTGTACCCAGGTGAATCTAAGTGGTAATGACACAACTCAACAATGGGCATATTATGGCTGTTGGACAGTGAGTGGGAAAGTGGCAGAGATGTGTGGATTTATGTCTGAAGGTGAACAGCTGCTATTACTGTCACATGATCATTCTTAGCACTGCCATGGAAATGAACTGCATCTGATGCAAATGATGATATATCACACCAAATCCATGGGTTACATGAGGATTAATAGTGCAGCTGTGGAGAGGTTATGGCATACTGGCTGTACAGCTAGATAGTGTGACATTTATTGCACACTCTATTGAACAGTTTGTGACAGCAGTGCCACAATACAAATTAAGCAATTTATGCCCTGAACCATATGACCAATATGCCACCAGTTGGGAAAGGGTAACTTCCTCTCCCCATGTCCTACCTATAGACCTTGTGTATCACTGATGTCTGTGCTGCAATGTGCACATACATCTGTTGTAAGTTGTCATGGTCAGACCACAGCTGGCACAAACCATTATAATACATTTATCACTGAACAGACCCATAGTGTATCCAAACATAGACATTGTACCACAGCAAGATCAATGGTACACTAGCATGGGTCTGTCATTTCCTCTTGTGTCAGGAACATCCAAGACCCCAATGTGAACTGTTAGCATGAACATCCTCATGTACATTAATGTTAATATGACAGTTATTCCAGTGTGTGTGTGTGTGTGTGTGTGTGTGTGTGTGTGTGTGTGTGTGTGTGCGTGTGTGTGTGTGTGTGTGTGTGTCTTGTGTCACCTTATCCCTGTGGCAATGGTGATTGCTATATTAAACACAGCATGCTTCTCATGTTACTGGTGTTTTATGTGTTTGATGCTACAGGTTTGATATTGTTCCATAAGTGACATGACAGAACATAAAACTATTGTGCACATAATGTACATCTCTTCACATGTTTACTGAGTTGTTATAGGCTAAACTGTTATTGATGTCACTTATGTTGCATAGCTGCTATCATTTAACATACATGTTCGCAATTGTGTTACACCAACATCTTTCTATTATATACAACATATCTACTGTTGGGTAAGCCAAGTATTATTACTATTAACACCTTTCCCTACTGTATGCCAGTATTGCTTGTACAGCGATACATGGAATGGCATATGTGTGTTACTTCTGGTACAGTATTTTGGTTACTCTCTCTATATAAAATGCACCATACCCTGCATATGCATTTTTCAGTCACACATTCCACTTGCATGTACCTTACAGTTCAAGTTACTTACATCTCATGAACAAAGGATTCCATCTGTACTTCCATAGATGTCCTGCCTGCATAATTCCTGATAATAATAATACTATGAATGTTGCTATGTAAATGTCACTTGTTGTACTGCACTGCACAGGTATGTGTCTCATTTTAGAAGTTGTTCACATGTGTTGCAGTCATGTTTACTTTAGTATTACAGACTATGATGGTCGTATTTGGTATGATGTGCATGTCCCATGTCAGACCAGTAGCAGTACTGGCACATTTACTATGATGTATGCATGTTTACAAACAATACAGTATGCATGATAATATCACATCTGGCAAAATAATTTATTCACGTGTCATATTCATTATGTATCTGTATTGCACATTATGTAGCACTATGCACATTTTTTTTTTATATGTTACTCTACTACTACACACACACTGCCAGGGAAACACATACACACTGACAGGCAAACTCCTACCCACAGTACTGTGCTAAACACATTCACTACAGTAGACCTATTTTAACAATAACCCATCCCTTAAGTGTTACAGTGGCATGCACAAAATGAGATCCATGCAAATTCAAGTATGCCCACAATTGGCAATGCACCTGTCTTAAAACCTTCCCTTTAGAACTGCTATATATTTATCAATGCATATTCACATAAATTCTGCTCATTTGAGCACAGAATTCTTTACTGTGCAGCATGACACATTTTTGTATGAGGTATCTGGAGTTCCCCATGTATTATTGTAGGTGTCACAAGTAATGCTGACATGCAGGCACAACTAGGCATACATCGCTTACTTATTTGTGTACTTGTGAAAATCTGGCTTGTCATCTCTAAAACCTCCTGAACCATAGCTGATTTGCCTTAGCTAGCATATATGGCCACAGCCTTCACAGCCTATACCTGAATGTTGTCACCCTTGTATCCTCCTGATCATCCTCTGACTTCTCTGATAGCTCCACTTCAGACATCTGTGGTTCGTGGGGTAATTCAGCTCACTCAAATCAAATGCTGGCAGGCCTCCATGCTTAGGCATAAGCAGGCCAATGACTGCAGTATTCATCCTCAATCTTTACAGACCCCAGCCTCTGCATTTCTTCACAGTAATTCCTCTGTCTGCATGACAGATCCACAACTTTCTCCCCTTCTCTAACCCTGGCTTTTATAAGAAGGAATGCATCTTTCTCCAGTCAGGACAGGTTTGGATCCTGTTTATACACAGCACCAAACTTGCATTTTCACTATACCACGTGTCCCTCAGCTAGCCCTGCAGAGCTAAGCATCATAGGCCAACCAGATCTCACCTCAGCTGGCCTACAAATTCCTTGGTATAAGGTTATTCTTACAATTGCAGCATTATTTGGTAATATGTTCCAACAGGGATCAGGTATAGTACTATAGTTACCTAATATTATGTGCGGTGCTCTGTGTTGCAAGCTCTCCTAGGACCTTCAGTTTAGTTGTTTGTTCTAAGGGACTTCACTTTCCCTTTGGCACTTTGGCTTATTGCATTCTATTTCTGAACTTACTGGCTCATGCTTGAGCTAATTTTCTACAACTGGCATTTCAAAGTGATTCACTCTTTTTTAATTCATTTTGTATTTCTTTGTGTTTCACAGTGTGCCATTCCTGCTGATCTGTTAATTTCTTATAGGTTGTACCCAGAGCTCTAGTCAAGTTAGTCTTAGTCTTGTTATGTGTGGATGAAGGTACATAATTATCATGCCTGTTTTATTTAGGGTGGTGTGTTCTGACATCAGTTTTGCATTTCCTCCCTCTGATTCACTGTACTTCTGATTAATCGTATTAGCTTGTCTTTCTAGTTTAATTACATTAAAATTAAGAGCTATCATTCCATTTCTACAGCGTTTTCCACTTGGTGGGAATATGTTTGGTTATGCTTTTAATGACACAGGCTGTTTAAAGCATCTTGCTTTGTTTCACAAGCTAGCTCTCAGTCAATGGCTCAGATACTGAGTTTTCATTTACATAGTTCCAAGTTCATAGATGAGTACTAAGGTAAGTGCCCTGAAGGGCTATTTTAAGCCTAGCCAATAACCTTAGATCAGAATCAAACACTGTACCTTGTATCTGTGAGGTAAAGACATTCACCATTATTCCAAACCCACCCTACAGAGAGACTTCCATTTCCTTTTATCAACTTTACAACATATTGCTTATCAATTTTCTCCCCAAACATTTCCTTTCCTTTCTTCCTGTAACAGTTTCACATGGCTTTATTCTTTTTTTGGCATTTTAATTCCAATTCTGGAATTTGTTGGTTAAATGCACTTAGGTTACTGGTATTCATTCTCTGTATTTATTTGTTCATAGATTCTTTGAGGTCCTCACTGATCAACATTTACTGTTAACTTTTATTTAGATTTTTAGATTTTTTTCACTGTACAGATTGGGCTACTTTGCTGTTGTGAGTACAAGTCTTTGTATAATTCTTTGCTCTGTTTTTGGCCTATTGAACATATCCTTTTAGCGACTCATTCTAAGTTTGCATGCTGTAATATTTCATTTTAGGCCAAACCAATCTGTTGTAGCCCCTGTTATGTTTTTATTTTTTAATTTTCTCTTTGTAAATACACAATATCTACTTGGGTTTGAGATCAGCTTTTCTTTTGCCTTTCATGTCCCAGCATCAGGTACCTTTCTTGTTTTTTTTGTGTTTGATGTCCAGTGACTAAGCAGTTTCAGGCTTGCTTTGGTATCTTGTTGTTTTCACTTCACCAAAAAATCAGAGAATCTTTGGATAAACTAGCAATTTCTTTATCTGCTCTACTTTTCCTCGTTTTGTTGGTCAAGGCAAGCCAACAACATCATGAAACTATTTTATTTCATACCAGAAAACATTTGTTCCATCATAGTTATGAACTTTTCCTTTTCCTGCTAACAGAACCTCCTGACTACCGTAACATTTCTCCACTCTCTCTTAGAAAACTAAGTTCACCCTGCAAAGGTGTAGAACATTAAAAGAGAGCTTTCAAACATCATTTTGCAAAGCTGTGTAGTTCTGAAATTCTCATTTCATTCTCTTGACTTGTTACACCAGTATACTTCTTATAACAAGCTTCATAACCTTTTGTGGAAGATTTTTTCCTTAATCAAACTTTCTAATTTGAAACCTAAGTT